>NC_056595.1:17604281-17905115 GCF_018340385.1 Cyprinus carpio
CAGAAAACACGTCAGCAGCATCGGTGAACACGCTCACAACAAACCCGGAAGAGAAGACAATGCTGAATAAAGTCGTCATTTTTGTTATTTTTGGACCAAAATGTATTTTATTACCTTTCTGGACATGGACAGTATACCGTACATACATTTTCAATGGAGGGACAGAAAGCTCTCGGATTAAATCTAAAATATCTTAAACTGTGTTCCGAAGACGAACGGAGGTCTTACGGGTTTGGAACGACATGTGGGTGAGTCATTAATAACATAATTAAAATTTTTCGGTGAACTAACCCTTTAAATGATGGACTGGAGTCGTGTGGATTATTTATGATGTTTTTATCAGCTGTTTGAACTCTCATTCTGACGGCACCCATTCACTACAGAGGATTTATTGGTGAGCAAGCGATATAGGCCTAATGCTAAAATACTACAAATCTAAAATCTTAGTTTGATATTGAGTAGACTGTTGGACTGTAAAGTTCTATCAGATAAACAGACAAGGGGGAAAAAAGTAATGTTGATGCCTAAAGCATTCTCTGTCTGGAAGTATTTTTCTTTCTCTTTCAATGCTTTCACCTGCATTCTATCTCTGTTCTCACTTGGTTTCCACACTATTAGTCCACTGCAGCTGACTGCATTTTCTGCTGTCTAAAGCACATTCTTCTGTCTCTGTGTGTTTATGTGATTAGTAGTCATCCCAGCATTAATAGTGCTAAAATAGAGCTTGGATCTAATCAGATAAGCCCCACTAAAACACAACAGAGGAAAGCCCAGTATAAGTTCACTGACTTAAGACAAGCAGAATATAACACAAGCAGTACTGAAAAAAAAATATTATTTTATATTTAAATATTCATTAAAGAGGCATGGCCAAAAATGAATTCAAACTGGCTGTTGTATCCTAGACTAGACACAGGGTGGCAGCAATGGCTAATGGAAACAGTGTAACAGGACATTTGGGATTATTTGTTTTAACAATAGAAGTTTAGAGCTTGTGTGTATTTAATACACATGAATCCATGCTCTATAATATACCTGTAATTATTTGCTTAGCATGGCTAGGTCCAATCAGCCACAGAGTTCATATAATAGCATTTTATTTATATATTATAACAACAGCCTTCTATTTGACATTACACTGTTTAGAAATAAGTAGTAGATTTAGTATACAAATTTGGGAATATTTATAGTTTTAGACGTTTAAACAAAGCTCTTCCAAGTCTCCCTACAGCTTACATTCCTTTCAGACACTTTAAAGTTGTTCAAAAGCACCCAAATGGGTTACACTTCAGCGATTAAGCTCTACAATGATCAGTGTCGAGTAAACCTTGACCTCAAATCAGTCTATATGTCCTGAGACATCTTGTTCTTTTTTTTAGAAACAATAACCTGCGATTTGCAGGCTCCAGGCAGGCCTATTTGTTTGTTAAGCAGCGGAAAATCCCGTTCGATGGCCTCGATCATTACAGCGCATCTCTCCAGTTCTCGCGAGAACTTTCGGTTCATGAGCGCCACTGAGCGCAGTGACGGCAAGCTGGAGTTCGTAAAGCGACGGAGGCAAAACTGGCTGGGGCAACATCCACATCATCTCTTTCCCCTCTGCATTGTTGCCCCTGCACTTTTTTTGCTCATTTTAATGAAGGGCAGAATAATCTGTAAGAAATATGCTTAAAAGCCGCGTTCCTCTTTCATTTTAAGTGATTATTAGCAGTATTTCCGACCCGGGGGCTGCATCTCCCGAAAGTAGCGGATTTCTGGCTTTTTCTCTACATTGAAAAACATCCTACACAAACACGCCGCGTAAACAACTTCATAAATGGGTGAGTACATTAGATTTGTGGAAAGGCAGGTTATTTTAAACCAGATCTTGATCTGAGTGTGCTGTTGGTGTGTAATATAAAACATCAACGAAACTGAAAATCATTGAGTGTTTGCATTATGCATCCGTCGCACTATTAGAACTACATTGAAAGAAGATCTGATGATTTCAAGATGTGGACACGTTTGCATGTTTTTCCTCTTCTCCGCTGCTCGGAGATCATCAAGAGTTAAAAGCTGAATTTCATTTCCCTCTGAGGTTTCCTTCTCTCCTCCAGCTGTCCGTTATGTTTCTCTTCACAGATGTGGGTTTTGCTACATTGTTTCATATGAGGAACGCTCCTTTTAATATGTATATCATTTAATTATGACATTAAAGTGCAACGGAAACTGCTTATGTATTTTAAATTGCTATTTTTAAATGGTCAGTATCAGCATGAACTGTACTAGATTGGCTGTCAGTAAGTATTAAACAATGCACATGTTTTATTTTCAGATATTTTAGTGAAAATTAAGTAAATATTTGTGTAAAGTAAGTGTTCATTTGAATTCAGTGAATTGTTTCCAAAGAGAAAACAAAAATGGTTTTGAGATTCAATTCTGTCTAAATGCTAAAGTAAAAAAAGTTCAAATGTTAAATATTAAAGTAAAATGCTTTGTATTTCGTATAGCAGTAAAAAAGTAAAAACCCACCATATCCATTTTCTAAATGCATGTTATTGATCTTATTGTAAAGTTTTAAGCATGCATGTTTAATTTTTGCAAATTTTTTTGACATGATCATTTTAATCAAAATATCATAACTTGATCTTCTGGTGAACCAATGTCCCAGCAGTATATTTTCTTTCTTTTCCGATAATCTGTTTCAATTGGATGTACATCACAATACGGAAGAAAAGGTTGGTTGCTACTTCCGTTTCATTCATCATGACCTTTAAGTAGAATAAATGTAATAATATTGGACAAACTGATTTTCTGTCTATTTAGTTTAAAAGGCCACAAATGTTTCTCACTTAAGGTTGTATCGGTTAACATCATGTTATGTGCTACGTTCTTGAAATGGAGTTGAATTAGTTTTTTAAACAGACTTTTAGACAGCTTATCACGGTCAATAACTGGGTAGCTGCAGCCAAAGCTGTTTTTAGCATTTCAGTCCAAAAAATAGTTGCCGGTGTCGTTTTCTTACATTGCACTGATGATAAAACAGGATGGCAGACATTTTTTAAGAATTCCACACTATAGTGGAATGAGATGTTCAGAACTGCAGAGTCATTACTATAATCTCAAATGCTGTGTCATGCTAAGCAGATCAGAGCCTATAATTGACAATGCATTACAACCATTTGTGATTTACATTAACAAACTCAAAACCACTTATTGACTGAAGCACTAACAGATATACAATCCTCTTATGATCCATTCTGTTCTATCCACTCTCCTGTGACAAACTCATTAAAAGTGGAGCATCTTTGACAAAATACCAGTGTGAGACAGTCTCGCACATGTGTCTCTGATCTTTTGGCAAGATTCATCAAAGTGTTTAGATCAACAGATATACGTGTTGAAAATTTAAATAGCACAATATAGGTTTTGAGCACATCGCACAGCACATTTGGTTACATTCTTTAGTGACCTAAGCCATCCGTGTACAGACCCACCAGAGTGTTTGTTAGGAAAAGGTTTAGTCAGTTTCTGCATAAATATAAACGCTAACGGTTATTAATGACCGAGGGCCAGCTGTGTGTACCAACTATTTCAAAACATAAATCAATGTCATAAACAAGACTCCAGGTATTATATGATTTTAAAATCAATCTGACAAATGAGCCATGCTCTGCTCTAAGTTCAGAAAAATTGTTTGGAACATATGTGCAAACAACTTTGTACATTATTAGCCCCTAAATATTGTAAATAATAGTACCTTAAAGGGATACCCCAAAATTCTCTTCTTATTTACACACTTTCATGTCATTCCAAACCTGTACAACTTTCTTTCTGTCGAATCATGTTGAAGACAAGGATAAGATTTGAGAAATATACAGTGGAAGTCAATGAGGTTCAAAACAACATCGTAGCCCATTAACTTTTATTGTAGAGACGGAAATACATGAAGACATTTTTAAAAATCTTTCCGATTTTTATTTTGTGTTCAACAGAAGAAAGAAAGTTGTACAGGTTTGGAACAACATGAGGGGGAATGAAGGCCTGTTCACACCAAGAACAATAAATATAACTATAAAGATAAAGTTTTAAATTTAAGAGAGTAGCGGGGTTCTCACCATAACTTTAATGAGGAACAATATCATTGGAATCCCTTTCAGAATAATATTTTCCAGCTGATGAATGCTTAAAAACATTGACAGCAAATCAGAATCCATACTGCTTTTAAAGAGCTCAGGCATTTAAAGAGGCAGACGACAAAACTGTGGTGCATGCTTATAATAAACAGAATGTTATTGTGCGTTGGTGTAGACGCTAATATAGTTACTGTTATAATTATCCTTCTTGGTGTGAACAGGCCTATAATGTTGAGAAAGGAGAAAAGGTACAAAGGTTTGCAACAATACTGAGATAAACACTATGCAACATCTTAATATTTAGAATCAGCGATTTCATGTGATGCTCCCGAAGATATGCATGTATGGAATATTTGTTGACTTATTTAATGATTTAATGAGAGTAATTAACAGGCCAAGCCTCAGAAGGAATCATTTTCAGACGAAGTATACATGACCCACCTGTGATTTCGGGTTCAGCATTGAACAGCGCGACTGATAGCATTCTTAAGCTGAAATGCATGGATTTTTGGCTCTTATTTTTGAATTAAACATGCTATCACTAAGTGAGTTCATAGTGATCAAGGGCTCTTTGTGAATCCTCATATCGCATGCAAGTTATTAAAGCCCTAGTTTCCTCTGTTACTGTTTTTGCTGCAAGCTCAAGCTTCGCTTTTCCTCCCCAGTGATGTGGTGAGCTTAGGATTCTGGAAAGTGTTGCACTGTACTCCGGTCTCTTCACTATCATGGCTGCTGTGTCATGCTCATTCATTGCCATTTGGCAGAGAACAGGGAAGTGGTGAGAGAGGTATGTTTCTGTGTATGATGAGTTCCCGTTATGTAGTGGAGCATTTACACATCTACCTCATTTTCCTCCATGTTATGATAGTTGCTCTTTTATTGCCAGTGGGAACGGTGTAGGGGAACCAGTAGTCGTTGTACTTATCACTAGATTTGGAAGATCTACACATCTCCAACTTCTTTTGTTTATGGTTATTTGGCTAATTTGATTATTCTTTCAGCCTTCAACAAGAGTATTAAACACTCTCCGTTTAACACATCTTGCATGTTTAAATCCATTGCTGTTGATTTTCCCCTGAATGCAGCATAAAAATTTTCTGCAGATGCCTTCGGAGCATCCCTATGTTGGATAATAATTTTCATAGATCTTTCTAAAATATTCCAGAATAGAGCTATTTTGGAAGGAATTGACGTAATAATTTTCTGCACAAGGCACTATAGGGAAATGCACAATATGCAGTAATAAAAACCATAAGGTTTTGTTTTAAATAAAAATAACGTTTTCTCCGAAAATATAGTGTTATGTGTGTTTTGGAACATGAGTAATCGTTGATTACTCAAGTCTGCGGAAGATTGCTTCATTCAAGAATTAAAGTCATGTCACCTCATGCAATAACAGAGAAGTTCCACAGCTAGTGTTAGAGTTTTGTACGATATTGTGGAATAGCTCCAGATTTATTCATCACATACATTTGAAAAAAACATCTGCTGAAAGAGCTTTTGTAGATTAATAATTTAAGTGTTACACTCGCTGAACATTTCGCTTTTAAATCATGCAATTAAGCTATGGTGAAACTTTGCGAGAATTTTTTTTTCATGCAAGTAAAATTCATGATTTATTATTTATGACTTCAGAGAAGTAACTTTTAAGAGAGAGTTGTTGTAATGGAAGTTGTAATGATGAAACACTCAAAGATTGTTGAGTGATGGCTTTAAGGAAGTATGGTGTTAGACTCTGTGCTCAGGAATGGAGCAGCAAGAGTGTCTGTTCTACATACTACATCATTTAATGGCATGTTAACTGCATGTTTTATGCTTCTGGGAAAAGTGAGTCATTTTGTTTCTTGCACCAGTCGTTTGTTAGTTTCTCTGAATTTCTGCACATGACCCAAGTCTAACCCACAGATTCAGTGGCTTGGCTGACACAATTTGGGAAGCCAGGACACATGGCGAGCCACATGTGGTCATGCATTTAAGAGGATCTTCCCCTTTTCTTCTATAGAGGTCCTGTAAATTTGTGGTTTGCTTGGCAGAAACTAGGATTGTAGTGGTATACCATAATCACTATATCATGATGTTAAAATTGATGGACATATTACGGTGTACATTTGCTTATTTACAATGCAGTAGAGCTGTGCAGTTCATTGGAATATACAGTATCGATTTCAGCCTCCAATGATTATGAAAATATAATAATCAAGATAAAATTATTATAACCCCCCATTCCACCCCCTTTCCAGTGGTACACTTTTGCTCCTCCATATATCATGTGCAAATCAGTAAAATCCTGTAAAGTGACTTTTGCAAAATGGGACGTGCTTGATTTATTAAAGTTGATTTAGTCATGTTTTTAAAAGCACAAAAGAAAACTTGCGCCGTTCCTCTGGAGGATTTCTGTGCATGCGCTCAGAGACGTAACAGAACACAGACAAGCAAGTGAAGTGAAAGTGGCGTGTGGCCAAGTATGGTGTCCCATACTCAGAATTTGTGCCAAGTGCGCACACACAGTAGAGGTTACTGAGATTTTAGTAGAGATTTTATTTTATTTTAATTTTTTTGCTGCAGCACCCGGGGAGCAGTTGGGTGTTAGGTGCCTTGCTCACCTCAGTCATGGTATTGACGGTTGAAGAGGGCACTGGTCATTCACTCCGCCTACCTACAATCCCTGCTGGTACCAAGAATTGAACCCAAGACCTTTGGGTTACAATGGCGAAAGCAAAGGTTCCTGTGGCTCAGTGGTAGAGCATTGCGTTAGCAGTGCAAAAGGTTGTGGGTTCAATTCCCATTGAACACACATACTGGTAAAAAAAAAAAAATTATAGCCTGAATGCACTGTATGTCGCTTTGGATAAAAGCATCTGCTAAATTTATAAATGTAAAATGCAAAGTGACCATTTAGCTTAAGATGAGTGCCTAAACGGTCAAATACACAAAAGTGTGCCAAAATGTGGCGCTTGGTGATTATTCACATAAACCATCATCAGTCATGACTTAAGTGAATGTAAACAGTTGAAAGTGAAAATATGTGTGTAACAGTGAATTGGATCCGTGCGGCTCTTAAAGTGACAACAGGCTATTCCTGCTGTCGGCTGTGTGCTTAATATTAATCAAACAACAAAAGACAAAGAGAAAATAACTCACTATTTTTGACTGAAGGACTTTTTAGCCTTTGTAAGAAACAAAGAAAGTTTTATTCTCACAGTGAAAACCAGACCATAGCGCAGTGTAGTGAAATGGGTCAGGACTACGCCTGCGTTCACAGCACTGCTCTAAATGTGGTATGCTTGTGTTGGAATCTGCTGTATTTCACAGTGGTTGTTTGTGTCCGGACAGTGGCTTTATGCAATTATATTTGGCCCACAGTTCATTCAATATAGATTCTGAGGTGTGTAATGGGTCAGGATGGCATGAAATGGTTTGGCTGTGAAGGATATCATCTGTGTTCTTTTCTTTGACTCATCTTGGGGTCATTCTGAGCCATTCACACCTAATGCTTATCCAGTCAGACTTGAGCATGAGGGTCTGCTGTATAAAAATACTTTTGCCAATGTAATTCATTTAATTCATGTCTGTTCCATGTAATGCAATTTAATAACATAAACTAAATTTGATTAACCTTAAGGGATTTTTCGAGGGAGATGCAGTTGGTCTGAGTCAGTAAGCGAGAATGAACAATTAAAATCAGCTGTAAGTCACAGGCTCCCCATAGATGAGAACAATGAGGGATTTTAGTTCAGCTCAATCACATCATTAGCCAAAAAGGTTGTTCGTACAATGCTGGAACATTATTGATCTTGTTCCGAATCAATGGAACCTAACAATAATGCTTTCATGTCTTAACTTATGCAGTGGATTATTGGGTACAATGCTTATATGATTGACATTAACGCTTGTTGAGGCTCCCGCAGCCTGTCAACAGCACGCGCAAAGAAACAAACATGAACAAACATACTGCAGAAAAAAAAGTAAAGAAAAATATTCTATATAATATATGATAGAAGTAAGCAACATCACATGAACAGGGTGATGTTTTCCCGACTATCAGCACAATTGCAAATGTGACACTGATTTTATACAACAGCAGTTTAATAGTATTTAATATTAATTGACTTACATTTTAGACAGATTTTTGACTGTTTTTGCTCCATTTCAATTGTTGTAAGCAAAGCCACAGCAGAACAGTCTCCGAGCCACACACAACAGTGTTTTGTTACTGAATGTTTCAGCATTTTTGAACGAATCAGGTGAGTCAATGATTCAGTGAGCTATTCATAAAGCCCCTGTCCCAAATTGCACCCTAAGCCCTCACAGTCTTCCTCTGAGTCCACACTTTTGTGACATAATGGCGCTTTGACAGTTGGGTAGAAGTCTGCTGCAGAGCTCACCTCAGTGTGGATTCGGCAAAAGTGCGCATCGAGGGTGCAAAGCGGCCGTAAAGGGGAGATATGGTAACAACTGAATAGTAATGCATTTAACAAGGTAAGGAAAATATTGCCCTTCATGAAGTAAAAAAGTGTCCTAGAAATCAATTTAAGGCAAGTATCCAAATATGCTGATTAAAGTAAAACCTGATAGAGCACTGAGACTATTGCTTCAGATTATATTTACACCAAAAAAAAAAAAATATCTCCCAGACAAATATCTTTTTTACTCAGACAAGTGAATGCGTGTCAAGGCTTAATGTTGAGCCCTGCTTGTGATGGGTTAATGGGTCAGGCCCAGGGGCGTAAATTTCGTCTAACAGTTGGGGGGGGCAATAAACACAAGATTTCTCAAGAGCAGTTTTTGTAGGGGACACAAATAATACAGCTAAAATTGTACTTTTAAGGATATTTATATACAGAGGAAAGCCAACTTCAAGCTGTGGTCGCGCCGAGACAGCGCTCGTGTCTGTTGTAGACATTTCTATTCGTCTGCCAAGTCTGCTGTTTTTCTGCAGAATTGGGCTACTTTATCACTGTTTCCGCGGGTTGTTTTTCATGTTCGCGGGTTGAAGTGACCCCAATAACGTGTATAACGTGTAACAATTGCGGGTTTTGTTGCAAAAACCTTTTCCGTCAAGCAGGTGATGTTATTATTGCTAACATAGCGGATTCATCGAAAAATACATCATGGTCAGACCTACATAAATTTAGTCAGTATTACAAATCGAGTGTGTTGATGTTTAATGCTTGAGCTCAGTGAGTTATGCTGCTGTGAAAGTGCATCACATTGTTTCACTGAGGTCCTGTAAAGCAGACAAACACTTGACTCACATCAGTGCAAATCAGCTGAGTCGACACACAGGTTTAAAGAGCTATTTAAGAAGAGGAGTATTTTTAGCTTCTCAGGGAGATGACCAGCACGCACTGATGCTGGTTGGAACAATACCTCTAATCTTTAATGCGCACACGTGGTGCATAGGTAACTTTGAAAATGAAATGAGTAATCACATGACATCAGAGTCAGGTGGTTGACCAGTTAAACACACAAAGCCCTTATTTAGGTCAAGTGTTGCTGTTGTAGTAGTTACTAGATTTTTAGATTTTTAAGTGGTGTTTGCATTGCATACACTGCAATGCTTCCAGTTAATGGGCACTATTTGAATTAATTTTCTTGTATATTTTTACCTTTATGGGGACTTTTTTTTAATGAAATATTTTATTTAAACTAATTAAATAAAAATAATAGTTAAATATAGTTAATATATTGTATTATATTTAAAATAATATATTTTATTTAAAAAATATTCTGTAATGTCAATTACTTTAATATTATTAATTACACACAGATAACACAAATTATCAGTAAATCGATTGAAAATATATTTTGTCTTACAGATAAAACTAAATTAACAAAAATCAGAGGAACTCTTTATAGGGATATTTCCTTTTTTAATTTATTTTTTATTTTTTAATCAATATTCTGTTATTCTTGATGTCAAATAGTTTTATATAATCAATTCATTAACACAAATTCAGAGTAATTATTTATAGTTCCTCTTACAGATCAAATTAAATTAACAGAAAGCAGTCCCCATATTTTGAATTTCTAACTCTGAATGTAAGTATTAGTATCAGATGTGTCAGTAATATGATAACTGGTCCTGACTAATACTATTTCAGTCTCTCTTGTGACCATTAAAAAAAGCAGAAGAAAGACAAGAATTAAGAAGAAACAGCTTTGTGGTTTTTTATGTCTTTGTTTGTTTTGTTGTGTTGTTGTGTGTAAATGTGTTTGTGTTGGTCAGCTGAAGAAGGGTTGTGCTGAAAAGTCAGACAGAGGCTGACATTTGAGGGTGTGGCGGAGATTCAAGACAAACTCCAGTATTCTCGTGCAGGGGTGTAAGTGTGGGTGTGAGGCTTTTTTGCAAGCTGTTTCACCATAAACATGGCAGCTATGTCACATCTTTATTTCTAATCCAAACCTCAAACAACCGGAAGATGACAAAGGGACAAATAGCGAGAGGGAAGATACTGCTCAAAAGAAAATCACAGATGGACCTACTTGATTGTGATCACTCAGAATGTTATCAAGGGGTAGTACAACATCCTTTAAAGAATGAAAGATCCAGCATTGTGTTCCAAGCCTGTAGAAAGGTCAAGGAAGAATAGTTATAATTTAGGTCATGTTATGATTCGATGTATACGAACTATGACTGTAAAACTCCACAGAACACAGGTGATTTCCAATAAAAATGGAACGCCCATCAGTTATAAATTGTATATATTTCCCAATCCTTGTATGTTTATTTTATTATATAAATATATTTTTATACTGTCCTGGTAAATTGTCCATTCGTATTTGATTATAAGCTTTTTAAAACTGAATTCTACACTTTTCCCAACAAAATAAAGGTGAAGGAATAGAGAGAAAAGTCTGTCTGGGCCTGATCAGTCATTCAAGATGATAAATCACCATATGACAAAACAGACTGTAGCATTTCTGTATTTATGTGTGTGTGTGTGGGGGGGTTTGTGCCTGTAGGTTTTTTTTATATCTGTGCATATGCGTAGGCGCGTTCCACCACATGTTTGGAAGTATTCGTTACCTTTGTGTTTGTTATGGCTGCGGGCTGACCGATTTCTGTTATACGACCTCATGCTTTTCTCCCTGCATTGCTCAGCAGTTTCCAGAATATTCTGCAGGCTCATCTGAGGGATCATATAGGCCAATGCATTAATGCATTCTTGAGTATCTAATGGTAGGCTATCGATATCCTTCTGCATGGAGCAATAATCCGGGTGGGTTGGTATCCTATATGAAACCTGTAGTTTGGGGCTACTGATATAGATCGAACAAATAGATATAGATTTGTATAGAAGACACAAAGGATGTTTGCAGTATCCTACTGTGTGTGTGTGTGTGTGTGTCTGTGCAGTGTGCATTGCATTGGAGTGAGGCATGGGTGTGATGACTCATCATTGTGATGTTCTATCTCCATCTCTCATCTACATCCTTACTGTAACCCCTCCTCACCGTCATGACCTCATGCAAACACACAATTCAATTTAAATCCACAGAGAGTCACAAAGCTGAGTGGATGGCATTCTCATCTTGCACTTCCCGAACAGAAATAGCACCTGTGTAGTTCACTAGAGTTCAAAAAGTTACTTTTAATGTTATAAGCTGTAATGTGAAAAAATCTTGTCACTTTAATTCCTCATCTTCTTGTTTTGTTGCTTTCTCTCCTGCCTTGATCTCACCTAGAGTAATCCTCCTATCTGCAGCGAAAACATGATGCCTGCTTATGCTCCAGGGGCCTATTAGCTCTTATTCCTATGGAAGGACTTGTATCTTTCTTTGCTATCTCAGTAAATGTATTATTGCTACAAATATATGATTATGTGATAAAATAAGTTATGATGTTGTCAGAGAACACATGATAAAGTAGTTTTTGTGGTAAGCATCAGTATTTCTACTGTTCATTTGGGGATTTGCATAAACCTTAAAGGGTGTAATGTGCAATTTCTGCACAGTAGTTTCGACAAATTAAATAAAAATTAAAATAAATAATTGGGATTAAAAGTGATTACACTTACGATTTTCTCCAACAGGACAATAAAACGGGTGAAAAACTCCCTTTGACTTATATCGAAGGAAAGTCCCAAGCCATGTCTAGACAACAAAATATCATAGAGATTTGGGAATGGGCAACTTTTACTTGAAACAGTAAGCAACCAGTCAGAATGCCCTAAAAACCACCCAGAACATCCTAGAATCACTTAGAAAGACCCTAAAAACCACACAAAACAACTTAGAAACAAGCAACAACTAAAAACCATCTAGAACACACTAGAATCAACTCGGAACACATAGACAACATGTATAACAACATGCAAAAACCTTCCAAACACTTTAGTACCCACATAGCAATGCTCTGGCAACCATCCGGAACTCAACCAAGAACCATTGAAATAAGCCAGAACACATAGCAGCATAACAAACATTTTAAACATCTTGGTACCTACATAGCAACACCTTGGTAACTACCTATAACAGCCTAGTGTTTTTGTTACCAAAACAGGATCTGTGAAGGTTGGGCATGTTGAATTACAAAAGCTACATTAAAAATGTGTTTGCAGTTCCTAAGGTGAAGTGTAATGATGACAATTATATCTAGTTTTTAAGAGACATAATTAGATCTAATGTAGACGGAGCTGTCATTTTCATTTAATGTGAAAGTTGCGTGTCTGTGTGAGTCTCATACAGTAATACTGTATATCCTGCTTCCTGTATGTAACCATGATCTCTAAATCTCTGTTTGTTTTCCTCTCTCTCAGTGGAAGCCATTGTGGAGTTTGATTACCAGGCCCAGCACGATGACGAGTTGACCATCGCTGTCGGTGACATCATCAGTAACATCAGGAAGGATGAGGGCGGCTGGTGGGAAGGAGAGCTGGACGGTCGGAGGGGGCTCTTCCCCGACAACTTTGTCAGAGTAAGTGCTGAACTCAGCATTTCCCTTTTGACCTTTCCCTGCAGGAGGAAGTGGATGGATTCACAGCCTAGACTCACCACTGGTCGTGAGTTGCTCGCCTTAATTTAGCATGCCCAAGCATCAACACTGTTTCGGGGTGTTAGTGAGTGTGCGTAGAGTGTTAGTGCTGTGCGAAATAGCAAAAACAGTTCTATCTTGAAATTTCACACTTTTGACAGTATGAAATAAACATCTCGAATGCGACCAATTACTCTACCGTTCAAAAGTTTGGGGTCAGTACAGTAAGATATTAACAGTTTAACTGACTGAAAAATTTTTACAATGTTACAAAACATTTCTATTTCAGATAAATGGTGTTCAAAAATGTTAGTCAGCACAACAGCAGCAAAGCAGCATTTGATAATTATTTCTGAAGGATCATGTGACACTGAAGACTGGAGTAATGATGCTGAAAAACTGCTTTTTTAATCAGGAGTAAATTACATTATAAAACAGAAAACAGTTATTTGAATTATAGTAGTATTTCACAATATTACTATTTTTACTGTATTTTTGAACAAATAAAAGCAGTCTTGGTGAGCACTGGAGATGACTTTCAAGAAAGGTTTTTAATATCTTATTGATCCCAAACTTATGAATGGTAGTGTAGATTCAAAATGTTTAATCAAATAAGTTAATTACAGTAAAAATGTAATAATCTAATAATTGTTGGCTAAATGCGCAGTGAAACATGCATTTGCATTTGGAGGAATTTCCCTTTCAGACACAATTTATGGAAGGAGAGTATTTAAATTTATCATGCAAGGTGGTTTACTAATGTTTGCAGTAGTCAGTGTACTGGTATTTGCGCCTTTATTTAACTTCCAAAAAAAAAAGCATGATTTAACCCATGTTGCACTTATGTTTTAAGTAGATTACCCACAATAGATTTTCATGTTCTGCTTGTTTGCCACCCTATGCTAATTTGCGCTGCTCTTGTTAGATTGCATTGGTCAGTAATGTAAATGAGCCGGCTGCATCTGTGTTCTTTAATTTGTGCTGAAACTCTCCACTCCAGTCTGTGCTTTTATGGGATTGCATTCTCAGTCTAAAATGTGGCGCTATATCTCCAAATAAAAAAAGAATTGTTCATGATTTGCTGCCAACAAGTCATTGCGGATATATATTTAATTTTCATTGTATCGCTTGTTATATTGTTCAGCACTAGAGTGTGTTGGCAAGTGTGTATGTTTGTGTTGAGCTGAACTCAGTAGGCCTCTAATGCTGACTGTCAGAGCATGGCGAGTTTGTGTGCTGACTGGAAGAGTGTTGGTCACACTGAGCTGCAGCACTTCAGACAGACAGGATGCTAGTGTTGATTTGGAGAGAAAGAGAGAGTGAGTATCTCTACGACTTGTGCACTCACTCTCTCTTCAGTGACACCAGTACATCAGCGGCATATTGCAGCAGGAAACCTCTGAGCTCAGGTGTGAGGAGTCCATGAAAGCTTATTAGCGTTGTAGCGCCACATACTTGTTAGCACCAGGAAGGTGTGAGATGGGACTCTTTCTAATCACACTGGGATTGTTCTTAGTACTTTATTAGTACAGTTCTTATTGTAACCTCCTTTTGTTTATTTCTTACTGTAAACACATTACTTTTCAACAAGTAATACCACTAATTTTGGTGTGAACTTTAGAGAAAATCTTGTGGTTGGCTGAAGTGTTTACAAGTCAAGACTCAAAGCCCTTGTAATGTTTAGTTGTTTAGTGTGTGTGTGTGAGTGTGTTAGAATTTTTTGTATGTTGCAAGTTAGTTTTATAACCCTGTTGCAAGATGATTCATTTTCTTGTTCTTTGAGTCTGTTTATTTGTTAATTAAGCCATGCTTGTGTAAATGAAAGCATGTGAAATTGTACTTGAATCAAAGTTGGCAAAAGAAAAAAAGAACTGTTCTAAACAACAAACCATTTTTTCTTTCTGTAAAAAGCCCACTCAAAACTTTTTCATGAGTCTTTAAGTCTTTCAAGTCTGAATCAAGTCTAAATTTAGTCTCAGATAATTTGAGACTATTTTATGATGTTTTATGATTGATTTTAAAAAGTACAAAATACTATAGATCGGAGGCAAATGTTCAGTTTATTTCGATTTCACAGAGCCATCAGCTCGTCTGTTTGCTTGTTAAAGATGCAGTTTATGCAGTGAATGCGGTGTATAGAGAGACTCTGCAGCTTCGTGAGGTCACTTCCTTTTCGATGGTTCATGGTAGGGAAGTGCAGACTTCCTCTGATGGCACTGGGGAGAGAAGATGCTTAACAGCGAGACGGTGTGAAAGTCAACGGTGCAATTCAAACACGCTTTTCACAGCTTGAGCACAACTGATGAACTCATTCTGAAGACACTAAAACAGTCGTCATGAAATCATAGTGAAGTTTTTCTTTAAATAATCTTATGATTCTCTTCACAGACTGCATGTGTAAACTTGATTAGAAAAATAGATAGTGGAATAGTTCAAGCTGAAAATGTACCTTCATGTTGTTCCTTCTAAGATGTGGATGAGTTTGTTTTTATAATCAGAACAGATTTGGAGAAATGTAGGATTAAATCACTTGCTCACAAATGCATCCTATGCATTGAATGGGTGCCGTCAGAACAGCTGGTAAAAAACATCACAGTAATCCACAAGTCGACTCCAGTCAATCATTTAATGTACTGTTAAGAAACAAATCTTTTATTAAGTTTTCTTCAAACTGTTGCTTCTGGGTAAAATACAAGTCCTCTCTTCATTCTTCAATATTGCTTTCTTCAGCAAATAAGTTGTCGTCTGATTCAGGAGAGAAATATGCATTGTGCACTGTTTTTAGCGCAAACCGTCCAAAACAGTTCTAAACAAATGTGTTGGTAGATGATGTGAGAGGATTAATTTCCATGTCATTTTGTTGAATTTTTAATAAGACTGCCTGTTAGGTTTCATCACATTGTATCTCATTAGCTTGTTTACTGCCACCATGTGTATTGTATTATGTTAGCATGCTAAATTTGAGCTTGCCAAATAAATGGCTACTAAACAAGCTAGAGCAATGTTTCCATTCTCAGAATGGTTCGGATAGTTACCTTACACCCACATGTCTTACATAGTCATTTAAAAAAAACACAAATCTAACCTTTAAAATGGATGCTCAAGGGTATGTACACATCCAAGTCCATTGTCAGAACAATAACACTAACGTAAACAGCAGGTTTTGGCTGCGGTGAAGTGTTTCAGAAGCAGTTCATGGAGCCTGCATAGTACTGAAGCAGGGCCAGTTTGTTATGTTCTCTCTGTGGGTTTGGATAGTGCTGAGTTATGGTATCAGTAAAACAGTGCATGAGTCATATTTCCACTTGAACAGCTCAGAGCACATCCTCATCGTATGGCTCACAGTGGAACATTCACACTTTTTTGTTTATGCTAAGGTAATCATGCACCATGCTCACGGTTAAGTAGTGATGGCGTTAAACATTTAGAACAAAATCAAGATGCGTGAGTGTTGTGTGCTGGTGTGTATTGAGGCCTTTTCTAGAGGAAAGTTTTATTGCTCAAGTGTTACTCTTCTAGCCTGTTTACATTGATGATTGCTATCTGACTTGGAGTTTCTGTTTATACTTGACCACATAAAATGTGTTTCCAAAAATAAACATGTAAATCTGGTCTTCTGTTCCTATGCACTATACACAAATATTCTGGTGTTTATTCCGTGATGACGCTAATGCCAGGCAGCAACATTGTCTGTTAAACGATCTCTTCCCCTAATAACAGTTAGTGTTTGAGTTTTCCAAGCCGCATTCAAATTGGGTGGCAAATCTAAACATCTACTAATACTTTATTTAATATTTCAGGAGAAAAAATACAGTAACAAGTAATATTGTGAAAGATTATTACAACTTTTTTCTATTTTACTTTTTTATTATTATTATTCCTGTGATGGCAAAGCTGAATTTTCAGCAGCCATTGCTCCAGTCTTCAGTGTCACACAATCCTTCAGGAATCATTCTAATATGCTTATTTGTTGCTTAAAAACATTTCTATAAATGTTGAATTACATATACAGTCAATGCTGCTTAATATTTTATTTTTTGGTAAATCTTTTCTAAAACTCATGGGGAGGCTCTTTTTTTTTTTTTTTTCTGTTTTTCTCGGGAGAAAAGTCTGAGAAGCAAGAAACTGAGAAGCAGAAGTCTCCATTCTCTCTCCATTTACTCATAATTCTCTTCAACACAACACAAAAATGTGACATATTTTCTCCAGCTTCATTCCCAGACCCCTTGAGAAGAATGTAATCTTACATAATCTCTTCTATACTTTTAGCATGTTTATTTATGTATTTTAGTTCATTTTAGGCTGTGTTTTAAAAGGAATACTTTTAGTTTAGAGATTTCAGATCATTTATGTCTCTAAAGTACCACTGCTAAAAGATTTACTCAACCACACTTGGTCAGCAAGTTAAATAATCAATCAAGTATGCATGTTGCCATCTACAGGTGTTTCCTGTTTGAGGTCTGCCACAAGTAAATCTCACCCTTATCCTGTTTGTCTGTCGATTGTGCTCTGCCATGATGCTGGCACTTTCAAAAAGCTCAGTCAGATCTCTTGTAGTTCAGCTGAGCCCCCACATGCAAAGGTTAGGTCATGATAATGAATGATGATAAATGAACAGTAGCGAGCACTCTGTTGGGCCGGTCAGTTCTTGAATGGGGGGTTTCCTTTCTGGCCGATTGGCTCAGTCATGCATGCGCTTCAGCTTCCTGTTTTGGTCATGTGATAATGGACTGGTAATTTAGCCTCTTCTGTGATTAAATGAGCGATGTAATTTAGAATAAACAGGCATCCGTTCTTCACAAATCACTCAATCATGTCTGGACTCGTGCCAACCCTCTATCTGCCTGGTTTTCATCCCTTCTTTTTTTTCTTCTCTTTTTCATTATACGATTCAAGTCGACACAGCTGGCAAGGATTGTTTCAGTATCACGTTTTTAATTAACCTCACATAATCTGCTATTCTCTGAATTCAAATAAAGAGATTATGTTCTGTCATAAATGACCTTTAACCTTTCATTCTCCTCTCTTAATTTTTGTTCGGTTCTTCGGGGTAATTACAGTTTATTTCACTAGATTTTATTTTTATTTCATTTTATATTTTGGATTTCATCTTAAGGCATAAATAGTGCTTTGTGTGTGTGTGTGTGTGTGTGTGTGTGTTTGTATATAAATTACATAGATCATATTATGATGTTATCATGGAACAATTTGTGGAAAAGCCATTCCATGACGACATCATAATATGATCTTTTCACCACAACTCATTTAATGGCATCAAATATTTATTGCGTACTTACAGCTTGCATAATTTCTGATAGTGAAATGTGCAATAAATGTGCCATCACTGCTACACTTAGCAGTAAATTGTAACAAGCATTACTCCAGCATCTCAAGAGCATTTATGATTCAGCAGCGCAGGCTCGATCCACTCAGATATTGTGTCAGATGGTCCGCAACGCAGAACATTTAATCACTGGATTTGCCAAAGTTTGCATGATTCATGACATTGAATATTTGGAATATATTCATAATGAGCTTAATGAGACTCTTCATTTTTTGTTGTTGTCTTTGCAACATTTCAAAGAGACAGTTGGCATTATTTATTGCTATTAGGAAATGTATTTTAGAGAGAGAGCGAGAGAGAGAGAGATTACATATGTATTAACTCTTTCTCCCCCAACAACGGAATTTTATTTTATTTTTTTTATGAGGAATTTCTTTCCAGTTATTTGTTTGATTATTTGTTTGTTGATCTGAATGTGTGTGTTGTGTTTGCTGGATAAGTTAGCTATGAGTGATTTTTTTTTCATGAAAATTACCTACTGTAATGCACGGATCTAATGTAATGTTACACATTAGATGTTTTTCCCCAACAGTTCCCCAGCTGTTCACTTAAGACATAACAGTGTATTGTTATGTACTGTTCTAATGTAATGTTACACATTAGATGTTTTTCCCCAACAGTTTATGGATGCCACAATTACGTAATTGTTCAAAGCGGCAGTTAATCGTTCGAAGTCCCCTTATGTTACTCTGCATGCTTAAGGTGTGTTTTTTTCTTTCTACTTGTTATCTTAAGGGCTTTTCCCCCATTATTTACATTTTTGTTTTAGAAAGACATTATAATACCATTCATATTTTTACTTTTTTATAATTTAAAGAAGAAACCAATCTGATGTATAGTTGACTTTTGAGGCTTAATACTATAGAAAAGCACTAAAGGTTTTTCAGTTAGTGTTTTTATGCAGTTACAATGGTATAAACATCTTTCAATGTAAATTGTGATAATCGTAATTAATAATCGCAATTACAGTTTCAAGGAAATAATTGACAATTATGATTTTTGTCATAATCATGCAGCCCTAATACGTATCGGGATCGCACTGTCGGAAGTGCCTTTATGCGGACACTTCGGATGACAGTCAGTGCAAGAAGCGAGCGGAGAAAAGGTACTCCTCTCAGAAAACGTACAAATAACGATAATTTTAAATGTTTAATTGTTAATGGGGCATTGGGATCGCTAGATGAGGGTTTAATGAACTAATTTTTGTGAAAATCTGAAATTCAACTTAAATCGGGGTTTTTTACTTTATGGTGTTTAGCTCAAAATTCCCCCGTGCGCATTCTGATTAATTTTGCCAGCACAGGTCACATATGATTCAAATGTAGTCTTTGATAAAAGAATAAAAAGATAAAAAAGAATGCTTGAAGCTAGAATAAAACTGATTTTTTTTTTGTTGTTTTTTTGTTGTTGTTATTGTTTAAAAGTAGAGGCTTTGTTCATTATTTTGATGTATTGCATGTTCTGATATTCATGCAACAAAATATTCTGGAGGCCATGAAATTTTTGTGAAAATGATCAAAAATGCTAGCAGTGGCTGGCAACCTTTTTCAAAAATGCTGGCGGGGAAAGAGTTAACATATTAATGATTTTTTTTCCACTGCTTGTTTTTGTCTTCATACCATAAACATGCTCTCGTTAAGGTGCTTTACATTTTACTTTCAGCTTTTTTGGCCCCTGAGATGTCATTTCTACCTATCTGTACTTTTGTATATATGTGGGAGTATGTGTCTCAGCGTGGGGCTGTTTTCACTTCACTGCACTGATAATCCATGGGGCGGCAGCTCGCAAAACTGTGTCACAAGCAATGATGCATTCCACCCTGAAACGTGGAATTCGGTGTGTTACTGAGTTGTAGAGCATTTCACCTCCTAACCTGAGAGGGAGGTTTAGGTGGTGTGCTGGATTCTTAAGAGTTTTACATCATTCTTTGTTCTCGCTACAATCTTCTGTTCTACTCAGAACTGCACTTCACTGCAGTCTCGACATGACGTATTCCCAGCCCCCACTACTATTCCTAAGGACCTTTTTTGGAGGATTTCACAAAGCCTTGGAAATTTTTGAATGACCTTAACAAATTAACCAATTGAATACCTATTTTAAGACCTGGATGCATTTGGTTGTCTAAACAATGAATGGCCTAGTCAGCTGATGCAAGAAGCACATGAATAATTTGACTATTTTTTTATGGGGTTAAACTTAGGTCAGGTTACATTATTTTGATGAAATGTTACAGACAAAAAAGATCCCTTGTCTGTTGTCAATAGTGTAGCAGAGCATGAAGCACATCTCACACAGAAGTCACTATTAAAACGGTAACTCTCTGTTTGTCAACACAGCTTATTTGCATGACCTATTGAACCTGTTGCAACATCTCCATAAGGAAACCTTTCACCTTCACACAAAATTCCTGTTTTTGTGTAAACTACTGAATTTTGCCTGTGAACAACAGTAAATTTGAAAACATCAAAAGACATTAAAACACCATTATTAAAACAGCTAGTGAGAATAGTGAGCAGATGAGAATCATAAAAAAAGCATATTTACACAATATTTTCAAAGAAGATTTTAACCTGCCAGTTGTACAAGTGTAGAACACTGTTAGCACGCTAATGAAATCAAAACTTAAGACAATCCACACCTAGTTGATCATTTTGACCCAGATGCAATAACTTGCAATAGCCTGAACCTATTTTTGTAAGACTGCACATTGTATCTGTATGTTAGCTTGCTAACTTGCAAGCTACAATACATACGTGTTGACCATTTTCCAATGCAACAGTTGATGTGGACATGCAATCTTTTTTTTATAGCTGCTATAGACCTTAGTTAGGGTTGTGGTTTTTTTTATTTTTTTGTTGGAATTGAAATGTGTGTGTGTGGGTTATTAAGACAGTGGGTTGTACTGTTGTTTAACAACATGCTGATTGTGCAGTTGATAAAAAAGCATGAGCAGGCCTGTGGCATTGATCAAAGAGCAGCACCAAGGTCGTCTACACAGTTGTGTATGAGAGGGCCTGTCATTCCCCGAAGCACATGACTTTTTTTCTCCTCCCTGTGTAGTGGAAGACCAAGGAATGATGGGATGCTGTGGAAACCAGCTACCATTGACCATCTGGAGCAGACGAGTGAGTGGGGGAGAGGAATGTAGATCACACACACTTGCAGAGCTCTGTTAATGCTCTTGTGAACAGGAAGTCAGTGAAAAGAAGTCTTGTGACAGGCCTGAGTAGGAGCTAAATGTGTGTGTGTGTGTGTGTGTGTGTGTGTGTGTGTGTGTGTGTGTGTGTGTGTGTGTGTGTGTGTGTGTGTGTGTGTGTGTGTGTGTGTGTGTGTGTGTGTTAGTGTATTAAACAAATAACCATGTTAGTGATTCATGCGCGTGTAGTCGGCCAGTTTGAAATGAAAGTTTAATGAAAGTTGACTGCTTTGTGGTCTAAAGTATGTGAACACCCCCTTCTAATCTGCTCTTTTGATAAACAGACTCTGTTTAGGTTTCTGTCAGGTAAGTCTGATTAGGCCTCTGCTGCTCCCAGAATGCTTTGCAAAACCACTGTTTTTGCTGGGATGTTTTTTTTTTACAGTTCAAAGGGAAAAGGTCTCATCTGGTCTGGTCTGTATGTCTGTGTGTGTGTACAGTATCGTTAGAAGGGGCGTACTGCAGAAGTTTGCAGCTACATACTGTGGTTTGACTTGACTTGAGTTCTGTCGAAGCCTATGACTTTGGCAGGAAGTGTATATTTAAAAAAAAAAAGTGAGCCTTGCAGCTGCGTGCCGTAAAGCGAGATGAGTGAAAAACGATGGGTTGTGATTGTCCCCTCCACAAACACCACAAGTACCTTTTGTGCACAAAAATGATTAATTGTGCATAAAAGGTTTTATTAAGAATATTAAATTGTTTTAATATAGCCATCCAAAGGTGTCCTTTGTGAATATGAATTTGTTGGTGTGTACATTAGTAATGTGTAATACTGTACTTATCGACTAGTTAGTTAGTGTGGATTACTTACATGACTAGTCAACTAATCGGTCAGAGATGTCTGTTGTGTTGATTGTGTTTGGCTGCAGTGGCAGTTCTTTAAATAGGATGAATCTAACTTTTCCAACAGGATTTTATCATGCAAATTGACTAACAGTTAATATGCAGGGCATTGCTTACAGAAATACTGCTAAAATATCAAAACTAAATATGTATATATATATAAATATGTATATATATTTATATATATATGTTTTTTGGTGTTTTGTCTGTTTTTGTGATGTGTTTTTGTTTTTTTGTGTGTGTTTGTTATTCAGCATTGTTCTTGCTCAAGTTTCAGTGTTTGACTACTATGTGATCTCCAGCTGTACTTTGGCCCCTAGGGGCCTGGCTTTAATATGTTTCCATGGCAGTGGCACCATAAGGTATACAGGTTGACCATTACACATATGCCACACAGTCTATGCTTTAATTAGGCTGCTGATGATAGAGCCGCATTGTAACTTGTTTAACACATAACCAAAACCAAGTGTGGTTTAAATCATTGGTTGAAGTCAGTTCAACCTTTTAGAGAGGAGCTTCAACAACCACAAAAATATAATTCAGGACTGATAACTGAGCATTTATCATTGATGGTATTCTACACTATAACAATAGCTGCAGTAATGCACGCTTCTGAACACTGTGATGTTTTCAGAGTTCATCAGCTCCATGCTGATGACTGGCACGGGCCGATCCCAATCACACAGTAGGACTTTGTGAGATGTGGAGTCTGAAGATGACCCATCAATCAATGAGACCGTCTGTCTGCTAACAGTGACTGAGAGAACTTACCACACTAAAAAACAGTGTAGCTATTGCTAGAGCTGCAACTATTTTGATAATCAATTCATTTTCCAAATCGTACCCAATGCTGTCCGTCAAACAGTGACAGATAAAATTATAATTTATTCGGCCTAATTTCAGTTGTGCATAACCTGAATCCTATTTCTAAACTTAACAATTTCACAATGTAAAACAATATAAAACACATAACAGACAGATAAAAGTACAGTCACAATCATTTTGGATGGTTTTATTCATATAGGACAGTACAGGATCAGATCACAAGCAGAAATTCGACGTTCAGCACACCGTGTTTGAGTGCTACAAACAATGGTAAAACAATATTTAAAAATAGAATTTCTCCTTTTCAGATACAGGAACAGCTGATTAAACGAAAAGAATTAAATGCACAGTGAAAATATATTTTTTAGGCTTGCAAAATTATAAAATATAATCTGCTTTATGATCACAAAAGTAAAGAGTCCTTCGAATCTTGAGTCAGTCTACTCCAAAAGTTATTTAAAGTAATATGTTACCAGACACATCAATATATAGACCCCAGAGGGTGATTTATATATATATATATATATATATATATATATATAAAATAAAAATCACATTTATTTACATAAAAAATAAGTTTGTTTTTAATTAAATAAGAATTTTGTATAAAAAATTAGTTTGGGTGTATGTGTGTATAGATAGATAGATAGATAGATGGATAGATAGATAGATAGATAGATAGATAGATAGATAGATAGATGGATAGATAGATAGATAGATAGATATGCCTGATCTGTTCATCAGTGTTAAAACCATTAAAGAAGAAACCACATCTTCCCTATTTCATGTCTGATAAAAAAAGAAAAAGAAATAGATCCAAAATTACACAGACCATACCTGTGTATTTTTGAAAATGGTTTAAATAACCAAAGTTACCAAACCACAAACTAAGTGTTAACTTTTAAGTGTTAGGATGTCCTGCAACACAAACACTTCCTTCTCTAAACATAGTTAAATGCTCTATTGTAATAACTTAGAGTTTTGATGGAAATGATTGCTTTCAGTTTCTCTGTTGTGCCCAAGTGGATTGACATTGACATGTATGGACACATTCAATTAAATATTTTAAGTTTAACCAATTTTCTGGTCCACCAGCTAAACTGGTCCACCAAACCAGCAGGAACAATCCTAAATCAGCTTGAACTAGCATGAAATTTTTCTGATCTTTTCAGCAGGTCGGTTGCTGTGAGCTCTTTTCATCATAACTTGATAAAGCACTTATGGCAGAGTGAATGGAATTTTGTTTTCAGGGTTTTTTTCTTGGATAGAATGTTTCTTGGATACACACCAATGTGTTCGCGCACACACACACATTTTGTTTTAAAGTATTTTTCCTTGACTAATAAAAATACAATATAGAAATTGACAGTATAGAGTTTGTGATGTTCTGGTGTGTGTTATGTTTTTTTTGGTACAGAGGGCTCTGTCCTTTCAATCTATTATCTTCTGGCTTCCCTGCAAGTGTGTGTGTGTGTGTGTGTGTGTGTGTGTGTGTGTGTGTGTGTGTGTGTGTGTGTGTGTGTGTGTGTGTGTGTGTGTGTGAGAGAGAGAGAGAGAGAGAGAGAGAGAGAGTGTGTACATATTGGTGTTAGCACTCAGTACTAGCATTCTTTCTTAATTATGTGTCCCATATTTTCCAGGGAAAAACAGCTTCTTTTTAGCTAAGTTAAGCTATGCTTTAAGTCACATTGTGTGCTGTTTTAGCTTATATTTTGTCTAATTTTGCCCTGACTTTAGCATTAAGGCCAATACCTATATACTTGTGTATTTCTAAAAGTTAGTAAAATTAGCTTTTAGCAGTACAGTATACTGTATGCACTGCAATGTTTGTTCTTTCTATTCCAAGAAAACAGCCCAAAAACGCTTGATTGTGTTCTATTTTAAGTGTCATATTTATGCAGATGAGCAAACGCTTTAGTGACCAGTGATGCACATAAGTGATGCGCAGGTGCACATGTGCAACCAAAATAAAAAATGAACTGGGTAAATAAGTAAAGAGCACTCATTTACATACCAGCCTGGTTGACAGCTGTTAATGCCCATTCATTGTTTTAGATCGACTAACTGTAATACTGTATAAGATTAATAATTTGTAATACTATTCAAACTGAAAGCATAAATCTATGCCGCACTGCTGGTTTCAGAGCAATAGGCAAAACTGTGACATTTCATTCACTGAAGCGCTTCACTTGGCAGCGCTAAAACCAGCAGCGCATACCCTACTTACTTGCCGGAAGCCAGCGAAAATAATAACTTAAAAAAATTCAGGTTAAAAAATAATATTTAAAAAAGTAATAAAGAAATTAAAATGGAAATGGACATGGAAATATTAGTATTGTATTTTTTAAGTATGATATAAAATAATTGTATTTTCACACATTATTTATTATTTAGTTTATAATTTTAATAATACTGCTATTTATTTTTTTATAGCTATATTTAATGGCTCACATTATGTTCAGAGTGAGCGCTAAACCAAATCTTCAGATGCTCTCATGGGAACCAGACTGAAAAACTTATGTGCATCCATGTTGATGACTTATTCCCTATAGAAATATACACTGACATCAAATTGCGTGATATCAGAAGGATCTTGTGTGGTCTGTATTTAAGTTCTTGTGCATGTGATTGGTCTGCTGATCAGACGTTAAATGCATGATGAAACACATGATTATTATGGTTGAATATTTTTTCCAAATGCACACATTTTCACTGCTACTTTCTCATTTCATGCTGTCTTTCTCTCCTTCAGTTTATCTCTCTCTCACACACACAGTCAACATAAAGAAAGCGAACTACTGTAACCTTATTTCATTCCCTAGCTGATAAGTTTTAAAGTTAATATTTCTACACATTATTCAGAAAAGAAAATCACATTTTCCTGTGTGAGAGACACTTCCTGGTTTGTGCTACGATAAGTCTTTGCATTTTAATTAGTTTTTTAAAACATCTTTTATCTCTTGGATTTCGGAAACACAAACTAACTGAAAAAGATTGCAACTTTGTTTTGTTTGGTGTTTTTGTTGAATGTTAATGAGGTTTGGAACTGATTTGTAAAGGTGGGAGAAGCTTTTATGAAGGATATGTGAAGACTGAATGTTTTGTGATACTAATGAAGATTTTAATTGATAGATAAAAGACCATGTGAATCTAAAATGAGAAAATTATGGTATGTAGTCAATGTCTAATAGCTTTAAAGCAGTCTGTATGTGTTTAAAGTGTTGATAAAATTCACTTAGCTTTTACACATTTAAAATGAATGAAAACGGGACCAAAATATACTTTGTTGACGAGACTTTCATTTTTTGTTCTATAAGTAATGTTAACCACAGACCTTGTTTTTATGTTATAAATCCAAATCTGCTTTTGTAAAAAGCCATTCAAACTGGCTCGAAAATGCTATTTCTCTTATGGATTTTTAGAAAAATTAACTATTTAAAATAAAAGACAAACCCTTCATTATGTCTTGCCATAAGTTCCTGTTTCAATTGGAAGTATGTCACCACAGGAAAAAAGAATTGCATATATTAAACCATCTTATGGGGTCTTAAATAAGGGCCCAAGATACATGTAGACATTAGACAGATTAAAAAAAAAAAAAAAGGTAGGCTGTGCTCTTGAAAAATTGTAGTTGAGATTTATGATACCTGCTTTAAGTATTGTCCACATGCAGAATGACAACTTGATCTGCAAGTATGAAGCATCCAACAAGCAGATAGTCTGTTCTTATTCCTCTAAATATATAACCATGTCAGAGTGAGATGTAGGGTTGTAAGAAGTTGGAGGGTAGTGAGGACGAGAAAGATAACATGCAGGAAATTGAGAAAGGATGACAGCTCTGTGTGAGTCAAGAGATGCTCGAGATCTATTTCTGCATTTCTCTTAACCTTTGCACTGGCCTTAAAGTCAGATACCTTAAATTCACGCTATAAACAGAACGAGAGAACGAAGAGAGCATACTGTGTGCACACTTTAAATTACTATCACATTACAGCTCATTGTATTATGTGAGCTCTCCAAACAGCCCCAGACCATATCAAGCAATGGTCAGTTTATTATCCTCATTGTGATTTGCATAGATATTGTCCATTATGAATACAGTGCACTTCATTTTTGGTGCACTTGCATAATTACTAAACTTTTTGACCATTAAAAGTTACCAAGTCCAGAAAAGATGACCGCATTATTGCAGATTTGGAATGAGAAGTATATATATATATATATATATATACAAGTCCAGAAAATATATATATATATATATATATATATATATATATAGAAGTATATATATATATATATATATAGGTAATCCTCCTCTATGAAAGGGTTTAACCTGATTGCTATACTATAAAATAATTTGTGAAAGTTAAGAATTTAATATATATTGTTGCAAATCAGTATTATTAAATAATGATTATTATTTTATTTTATTTTATTTTGATTCATGCAAAATATAAAATATGTACATCATATTTAAAATGTTTATACTTTTATTATTATTGTTATTGCTGTTATTGTTTAAAATGTTCATATGTATATTTTTGTTAATATTTAGTATTATCAGTATTAGTATGATTTTTACCAAGCCATTTATGTTTTCAAGCTCAACATGGACTTCTTCATGTGTATTAAACTGAAATGAGCAAAATAAACAATTAAATTATTAATCACAATTATTTGTATTACAGTAAATCATCAGCCATGTTTTTATAGCTTTAACAGCTCTAGTGGAGGAAGAGTGCATTGCAGTACAGACAAAGCTGCTACTTCTGCTAACAGACGGACAAACAGATGGAGAAGTGTTTAAAAGTTGTGTGCGTGTGTGTCTGTGTGTGTTTAGAGGTTGACTC
The DNA here is from genome assembly GCF_018340385.1 of Cyprinus carpio. NCBI lineage: Eukaryota > Metazoa > Chordata > Actinopteri > Cypriniformes > Cyprinidae > Cyprinus > Cyprinus carpio. Next base: position 17,632,432 of record NC_056595.1, read on the forward strand.
TGAGTCACTGTACTGCCCCTCCAGGAAATGAGCGCCTCTCTGCTCTGCTGCACTAAGGCCTACATCACGCCTCTCTGTCTGTCTGTCTCTGTCTTACACACACATACACACACAGTGTATGAGAATGGACTAGAGCTCCCTCTAGAGTTTCTGTGCATTAAGTGCCCCTTTTCTATTTTTAGGAGATAAAGAAAGACTCAAAAAAAGAGGTGAAGAAGGAGTCCAGTTTGGCCGGATCCAAATCAGACCTGTCCAATGGCAGTGCCAGCCCAAAATCAGAACCCAGCCTCAGATCCGCCAGGAAAGGTAGTGTATCTGATCTATTCCAGATCCGAAAAGTAGTCCAGTGCTTATTCAGCACAATACACCCACACAAGCATCCCATCATGTATCACAGGAAAGGATTTGGGGGGTGGTTAAATTTTCTGTCAATCAAAGATTCAATTAAACAGAGGTCTGGCTCAGGTTTGCTGACAGTTAAATCAAAAAATACTCTTGCAAAGACACTCAAGCCGGGTCAGAATATGTCTATCAGATTGTGTGGGATTGTGTGCGTGTGTGTGTGTGTGTGTGATTGGGCCTTTGAGAGTAAGTACAGTATTACTCTTCTCAGACAAGATACCTTTTACTCCTACCACTTCATATGTGCGTGTGTGTGATGCGTAATTAAATTTTTACTCCTGAAACTTGATATGTTGTTTTTTTTGGTGCGTATTTGAATATTATTATTTGTCAGTTTTTTTTTTAATTGAGGATGTTTTAAATTTAAATTATTTAAAAATGAAAATTAAAATAATTTGATCTTATAAAAATGACTCACTTTTTAGTAATACTGTGTAATCATGTGAAGATATAATGACATTCAGTATGTTTGCTAAATGATTAATATTACTTAATTAAACAATTAAGTAAATAATTAAGGTCATAGACATGTATTTAAAAAATAAATAAATACAAACGGATCTGCTAGATACCATTTTCACTGTTTTATTTTAAATGGGACAGGTATTTAGCCGGTTTCTGAAAAAAAAACTCTGTTCACAGCCCTTAATTTATATCACCTGATTTTCAGACAACAGTGCTAGTGTTGGTTCATGTGACTTTAATTTGTTTTACAGATAGAGATGTTGGCTTCCAAAGGAAAAGTGAGTCAAAATATGTGTATCTCATTGGTTTTCTCCAGCGTATTAAGTATTGAAATCTTTAGGCATTCTCAGTGCTTTATGGCATCAAGATATTAATATCAGTAGGTGAGAGCTGGACTGCCCAGTTTCTCTATTCTGTAGAGAACTGAAACTGTGTATCTGTTGTCAGAGTCTATTTATTGTCATGAGCCACAGAGCTCTATGTGTTTAGTGAGTAGTCTTGGAGCTAATTATTTAGTAAAGAGAAGACAGACATCTAGTGCTAGAATGTATAAGTGCAGCACAACTGTTTTCAATATAGATAATAATAATAATAAATATTATAGCAAATCAGCGCATTAGAATGATTCCTGAAGGATCATGTGACACTAAGGACTGGAGAAATGGCTGCTGAAAATTCAGCTTTACCATCACAGGAATGAATTACATTTTAAAATATATTAAAGTAGAAAACAGTTCTTTTAAATTGTAAAAATATTTGACAGTATTATTTTTTTTAACTGTATGTTTGATCAAATAAATGCAGAATTGGTGAGCATAAAATACTTATTTCTAGGGATGTAACAATTCACTCAACTCACACTGCGATATGAGTCACGATATTGATTTCACGATATGATTTTCTCTGTAAAAAATAGGAAAATTTACGAATACAATTATATAATTAGTACAAATTTTTAATGAAAAAGTGTCTTTTTATTATTGCTTGGACAAAATGCTGCGTATTTCTTTGTGAAACTCAAATATTTAAAATAACAAAACTAAATTGAAATTTTTAAAATAAACCCCAAATCAAATAAATAACACAAATAAAAGAAATCTCTTCATATAAAACAAAGCTGTGCCCTTTCTTTTTTTAAATTACAGGCAATCACTGTTTTTTTTTATCACAATCCAGAAAAAGATGCTACATACATGCAGCATGGGCAGTTTTTAATCTAAATTAGATTGTATAATTTTAAAATTTAAAGCAAAATCAGAATGAGCTGACTTTTATTTTATAAAACTATACAACATGAAACATATCTGCACAAAACAGAAACAGCAGACATGCTGAATGAAAACGCAAATTAACTCTCTGCCAGCAGGTGGCGCTTATGGAACAGCAGCAACACAGCGTTTCCTTGGTTACAGCTGTAAACAAACAGTTTAATATGCATTATACAGAGGCAGGATGTAAAGAAAATACCATGTAAACATTTCTGAAGAGACACATTCATATAAACTCTTACCTCCAGCTGTATTGTGATTCGTTTAACCTCTAAACCGATTTAAATCGTCACATATTTGTATCAATTTTCAACCGGCTCAGGGTGTATTGTTACATTCCTCCTTCTTTCAAAACATTAAAATTCTTACTGACCCCAAACATTTGAAAGATTACAAACATTATTTATTATAATTTATCCATGTTTCATGAAAACAGGTGAGGCAATCAGAAAAAGGCGTTGCAAAGCTGCCTTTAGCTACGCTCCGCAGAATGAAGATGAGCTAGAACTGAAGATCGGAGATGTTATTGAGATTCTGGGAGAGGTGGGTACTGCATGATCATCCTAGTCACATTATCATGGTTTTTTTTTTTATATATAGAACCTCTTGTTTATTTGTAGTTCTTAAAACTGCTTCTGTGTGTTTGCTCGCTCAGGTGGAGGAGGGATGGTGGGAAGGCTTTCTCAATGGCAGAACTGGGATGTTCCCCTCTAACTTCACCAAGGAGCTGTTGGCCGAAGCCGAGGATCTGACCCCACAGGATGACACACGGAGCACACAGACCAGTCAGTCTGCACTGCATACTCATTTGCCCACATCTAAAACTGCTTCCTCACATCCAGGTCATGATAAGAATGGAATGGAATTTATTTTGGAGCATGTTTTTTTTTTTTTAATTAAAGGATTATTGTCTTGCTGAAGTGGCAAACCAGCAAGCAAGCAGATGGTGAAACATGAAAGTGTATGAATATGACATTGCGATTCACACCATTAAGCAAGCAACTCCCACAGTAATTTGTGAGTCTTGTGATGTTACAGATTGAAATGAGGTTAAGTGTGGGGGAATCTCCACCTCCTCCCTACAGCTGATGAAGTCACTTGGATGAGTAGTAAACATTTTTAAAACATGGAAGAAATGTATCCAGATACTTATAAGGTTTACAGAATAACCAGCCACAGCTAAATAATTATGCCACATTCGTCTTTAACCATTCACTTCCTCTTCTGTTTTTGACCAATCACAAGTATTCAGTTCAATTCAATTCAAAACGCTTGCTAAAAGAATATGAAATATTTTACATGTTTAGTTGCATGGCATGTGACTATTAACTGGCAACAGCGAACTGTGAATATGCAAATGTGCTTTTTTAAATAATTGAAACATTAACTTAAATTCTCAAGATGTACTTAAACTAAATATTTTACGTCAAATAGATTTGTCTGACAAAAAAGTTTGAGAATCCTTAGCCTAATTTTTTATATTTTTTGTACTTTCATTTTAATTAATATTATTTACACTACTGTTGAATAGTATGGGGTCAATAAGATTTTTTTCATGTTTTTGAAATATGTATCTTATGCCCAACAAGGCTGTATTAATTAGATCAAAAATACAATAAAATAGTGAAATATTTTTACATTTTAAAATAACTGATTTATATTTGAATATATTTTCTTAAATTGCATAAACCAGAAATCATTCTAATATGTTGATTTGATGTTGAAGAAATTGTTATTATTAGCAATGCTGTTTAATATTTTTTTGTGGAAATTATAATACATTTTTCAGGATTTTTTTAGTCATTGATGAATAGAAAGTTCAAAAGAACAGCATTTTTTTAAATATTTTTTTTTAACAATATTAATAATGTTACTTTTGATAATTTAAATGCTTCATTGCTTAATAAAAGTATTAATTTCATTAAAAAAAAAAAATCTTACCAAACCCAGACTTTTGAACAGTAGTGTATTATATTATTATTTTTCAAATAAAATACTGTTTATTACCATATTCATTTTAGCTGTGACATTGAAATTTATGTCAAGAATTGTGAAATTTCACCTATAATACCAATACCAGAAAGATTTCACAGTCAATTTCAATGTCGCAGCTAAAATAAATATACTAATGGTCCCAATCATTTATTACTGACCTACTGAGATTTTGCTATTGTGACAACCCTACACAGCACTCTCGACGAGGATCCCTGGACAGATCAACTCTAACAGTTCAGCTGCGAAGAATGCTGCATGCAAAGCTGCATGCAAAATACTCAAATCCTCCTTTGAAACTTGTTTGTGTATCTGCAGGCATAAAGGACAGCACCGGCTCAGAGAGTGATGGCGGCGACTCCAGTAGCTTACGGTCTAACACTGGCAGTGTGTCCTCCAACTCTGAAATTCAGCCCAAAAAGGTTCGGGGGTTCGGCTTCGGGGACATCTTCAAAGACCAGCCCATCAAGCTCCGCCCACGATCCCAGGACATGGAGAGTGAGGGAGAGAAGGTGAGTTTGTCTCTGTACTTTAATGAAGCAAAAAAAAAAGTGTATATGCGTTTCTCGGATTTTACGACTCTGTAATTACAGTCAGACCTTGTCTAGCTTGGTCCCCTGCGTTCACTCTGTCTTCAGCCCCACAGTCTCTCGTTCATTAAAACCTTCCCGTCTTCCTGTCCCACTGAGAGCAGCATGCATCCCTTTGCTCATTGCCTCATTTTCTCTATCCACCATTGGCTCTCATTATTAGTCCCACATATAAAGAGGTCTTTCATTTCTTTTTTTTTTGGGGGGGGGTGTTATTGTGTGTGTGTGTGTGTGTGTGTGTGTGTGTGTGTGTGTGTGTGTGTTTCTCGAGTTCTTATTCAGAGGTGTGAGACAGTATGGTTAAGAAGTCAATAACTGTGTGAAATAGCAAGGTAGCATACTGTGCATACTATGGCTTAAGCCTGGGTGATATGGAGAAAAATGAAGTCTTGATTTTTTCAGAACGTTTGACGGATTCTTGGTTTTTACGATTTTTAACTACTAACTTGAAAATGTTACTACACCATGATTCCAGTAACTTTTTCTTTATTAACCCTATAGTTAAACAAACTTGTACACGATGTAGATGTACGATCTTATACATATTATAGGATTAGAAATCATCAGTGTTGGGCTAGTTACTCAAAGAATGTACTATATTACTCATTACTAGTAACTAGTTTACTTATTACTTTCTGGCAACAGTAATTAGTTACACTACTAGTTACATAACTTTTTCTTCATGCCCCACAGAAGTTGTTACTGAGTATCTTCCACATAAAGTTCTTCTAGAATGTTACTAACAACATATTTCTGCCTCATCATTTGACCAGAATCCACATTGGATCGCAGTCAGAAGTTATTTTCAAACACTCAATAGAGATAGATAGTGACATTCAAGTAGAAATGTTGTATTAATCTTTTTTATTAAACAAATTAATTGTCATGTGTAGCTTGAAGCTATTTGTAATTTCTCTGTTACCCATATACGATTATATTTCATTATGTATTTTACCAAATTACATACTTTTGTTAGAAACTATTTAATTTTCCAAAAAGATTTTTAATTATAGTAATATAATGTACCACGTGCTGATCAGAGGGATGTGGGTGGGATGTAATGCCAGAGTAAAGTAAAGCCACAATTTACACAACAGTGTTCAGATCATCTTTTTTTCCTGACAAAATCAATATAATGCAATATTTCCATCTGCTGAATGTAAGCTTTTCCATATTCCAAGCTTGGGGACATCACATACATGTGTGAGTCATGAAAATTATGAAAATAAAATCTAGGAATTATTTGATTGTTGGATTTTAAATCAGATGGGTTGAGGCATCAAAAGTAACTAAGTATCTAAGCTGTTTAAGGGATGGTAACTGTAATATAACTGAAATCTTATTAGTAATTAGTTACACTACTACAGTAGTTACTGCAAAAAGTAATATTATTACAGTAACTAAGTTACTAGTAACTAGTTACTGCCCAACACTGGAAATAATACAAAAATCTCAAAAGTCAAGGTAACTCAAATTCAAAATGATTGGCGGGATTGACAACCGCGACAGTGACCAGAGTAATATTAAAGATGGCGATGTCCATAAAACTGATATCTTGTAAGTTTCTGACACGACGAGTCCAGTTGAGGCCTAAGTTCATCTGTCAAATCTTCATTAACTGACAGCTGATTTAATTTTTGTGTGGAGTGGCTTATTGCTGCTGATGCCTATGTAACTCTTTATTTGATTTATTTTTTGGCATGCTTTAATGTGTAAAAATTTTTTTTAATTTTTAGTTAACTGACAGCAGCTTTTTTTGTATCACTCAGTTTTAGATATTTAATTATGCATGCTAGTTTCCCCTATTTTTACGTTTAGATTACCTGCCATCATCTATCACCTAATGTGATAATGTAATATTTAGCAAATATAAAAATGAAAATGAATTTTGCATACTGTACATTATAATGTTGTGGGGCATCAGTTCACTTGATTTTAGTTTAAATACATTTTAGCTGCATTTTTAATTAGTTGCATTTCAAACAAAAATAATTAATATCAATATGTAAAATAAATATGTATTGTTTCAAAACAGTGTATGCTACCCTCATTATTGTACCAATAATGCAGTGTTTTCAACTTGATTTCCTGTGATAATGGGTTAATGTGTAATTTGTATTTTATCTTCATTTATTGTGGTTATGGGTGTAGTTGTAGTATCTTTTTTTTTTTTTCTTTTTGTTTTCATGTGAGAACAATGTGGCTCAATACTCTTTAAAAATGTTTATAGTTGCATTTTGTTATTTAAAGAAATAGTTGGCAGTACGCAGTAGGCAAGTAATCCATTTAAAATATAGCATCTGTGCTTGTTTGTGTGTGTGTGTGTGTGTGTGTGGACAAAGATGGCACACAAATAGCTCTTCTGGTACTCTCGACCACTTAGAAAGGAAGTCATTATCAAAGAGTGTTTATGGAACGTCTTCCGCACTTTGTGTGTCTCTCGACCTCACTTTGTTTAGTCAGAAAGAAAAGGAAGTCTCTCTAGATTGTCTCTGAATATCTATTATTAAATATCCAGTGCTTAATTCTTCCACCTGTTGCATACAGAGACAATTTTCTACTTTGCAATGAAAGTAATCATTGGAATATGGAAATCCAGTGTCGCTTACAAGCTGTAGGTTTACCCATATACAAATTTACCACTCCCTGACACGGCTCTCTTTCCATATCCACCCCTCTCTTCCTCTCTCGCTCTGAGTGGTTTCCTGACTTCAGGGCTGTTTTATAGCAGAAGTAGGGCTTGTAAGACTGTAAGAGACTGTCATGACTCAAGGGGTGTGAACCGCAGTTAGACTGAAAGCTTGTTGGAGGTTCCTGTTGCAGGCAGGACTTAAGCACACAGATGTAGGTATCTACACCGGCCATTTCTTGAAGGATTGTTTTGTCATTTTGCTGAAAGGTAAATATGAAATTAGCTATTTATATCTGCATCTATCTTGATCTATTCGTCTTTCTATGTTAATGATGTGAAACTGTGGCTTGAAGTGAGCTGTTAAATACGACCAAGATGTGTTTTGTTTCATGTGGCGGTAATTTGGGCTTCGAGACACAGCATTATGGGTGTTCTGGGCGTGGAAGTCACCGTAGGGACTTCACAGAGATGGCATGAGGCCTTTGAGAAGAGCAGCACAGCCAGATGTTATAATGATGTTCCTATTATGTTGTTTGGTTTTTGGCTTGTTAATCCGTCTCCATCATGACTGCTCTAAATGAGAGGAAAAGGAAGAGAGGGAGAAGGAGGAAGAGTTTTTTTTTTTCTTTCTCACCGAACACAGCAAATGTGTGTGTGTTAAGACCACATTGGGAGTGCAGGATGTTAAAGAGCTTGTTGTATGTCGAGTTGGATTGATTCCCTGCCATGTTTGTGGAAGGACTGTGGCTCCCCTGCCAGAAAGAGGCCAGATAAACAGAGCCAAATGGAGAGTGTGCTATTCATATACGTATGTTTAAATTCACTGGGCCGCCCCTGACAGCTTTTTATGGCCACAGAAATGCACATCTTTTAACTAATACTGTAAATTATTGCAGATTATTATCAAATAAATGCATCAGTTTTTGCAAGGCTGTTGGAGGAAATAGTGCCGCCCTCTTCAGGATCTGGGTCAATGTTCCTAGTTACCCTCATTGATAACCATTAACTTATTTTTAATATGAATTGAAATTGTGAAATGACATTTGAAATTGATTAGAAATTACTTATTTTATATTTTATATATTCTATATATATATATATATATATATATATATATAGGTAACACTTTACAATATGGTTCATTAGTTAACATTAGTTAACTACTTTAGTTAACATGAACTAATCATTCACAATACTTCTACAGCATTTATTAATCATAACTAATGTTAATCAAAAGGTGTTCTTGTTAACATTAGTTAATGCACTGTGAATTAACATGAACTAACAATGAACGACTGTGTTTTCATTAACTAACATTAACAAAGATTAATAAATATTGTAATAAATGTATTGTTCATTGTTTGTTCATGTTAGTTAATACATTCAATAACATTAATGGAACCTTATTGTAAAGTGTTACCATATAATGTATTATATAAATGTCTGATATAGATATAAATTATGTATGATAAATTTGTTTTTATATTTCTTTTACACTACTGTTCAAAAGTTTAAGGTCAGTAAGATTTTTTGTTTTTTTTTTAAATAAATGTATACTTTTATTTAGCAAGGATGCATTTAATTTATCAAAAGGGACAGTAAAGATTTTTAAAATGTTACAAAATATTTCTGGTTCAAATAAATGCTGAACTTTCTGTTCACCAACAAATCTATTCTGTTCCACAACAAATATGAAGGATTCATATATAGTTGCAATGTTTGCAATGTTACATAAGAGATGTTTCTTGAGCAGCAAATAAGCATCTTAGAATGATTTCTGAAGGATCATGTGACACTGAAATGATGCTGAAAATTCAGATTTGCATTCAAGGAATAAATTACATTTTAAAATATATTACAATAGAAAACGGTTATTTTTAAATTGTAATATTTCACAATATTACACAATTTTTTTATTTAATATTAACTTATGTATTTTTGTGTTTTTTATCTTACCAACCCTAAACTTTGAACGGTAGCATTTATAGATTGTTATTACAGTATTTGATATAAGTATTTGATTCTCCTCAGCCTCAAATGGTGAAGAAAGTCACTCTAGCTGTTGCCCAGGAAACCATGAAGGCAGAGCCTGAGAACAAGGCCAAAGGTAACAGGATTAGATCACACCTGTGCTGTGGTTTATTTAAATGCTCAAGTTGTTAATGTACTCAAATTGTATGCAAATATGACATAATTGTTTCTTGATGTGACTTCTGACTGTGAAAATTCAAATTACAGCAAAGGAGCTTTGCAAAGTAATTTTCCCCTACGAAGGTCAGAACGAGGATGAGCTGTCAATCAAAGAGGGAGATATCGTAACGATTATCAATAAGGTGAGTTTGGTGAATACACCTCAAAATTGTGCTAAAAAACAATAAAGTGAGCTAATAAATAACTATTTTATTCTTTTTTTTTTATTATTGGTCCAGAATTCCTCTTCAGATAACTTTATAATATATTATACATCAAATATGTTCTAATTGGTGTTTACACTTTCAGCGTGGTTGAACAAATTGTCACTGACATCACGTCTGGCCTATTTAGAACACGGACTGATGAAATATGTGTTTTCGCTGTGTGTAGGAGTGTGCAGACGCTGGTTGGTGGCTTGGAGAGCTGAACGGCAAACAGGGAGTGTTTCCAGACAACTTTGTGAAGTTATTCATTCCTGAGGTAGAAAAAGAGGTGAGATCTTCTTGTTTGTTTCTCACTTGACACACTTCAGCTGTTTCCAACGGGGAGCTCCCGTCCTTATGACAGCGGGCCTCAGTCTCTGAGTGAAGGCAGAGCTGTGGTGAAATACACACACACACACACACACACACATGCTCCCCTCTGCCCTGTTCCTTTGCCTCCCTCTTCACCCGTTGCCTGATGTAGCAGCATGTCCTTTGATGTTTTAGTGCTGTTTGGCCTGAAGGGATTGTGTTTTTAAAAGTCCAAATGTGTATGAGTCCATGTGGGTGTTTTAATAGGTGTACTGTGTGTTTAAACTGTGTGTGTGCTTACAGAGACCTAAGAAACCTCCTCCACCTGCAGCACCAACCACTAAACAGACCACAGGTAACAAACTCCTCTTCTTTCTACTTTTCTTTCTGCACTTTTCTTTATTGCTTCTCACTATGTGAGCTTACATGCCCATCTGTGACTGTTTTTCTGCTCGATTTGTTTACATATATCGAAGTATGAACATTCAGAATCAGGTTTAATCACCTGAAAATGACAGCTGGGGTCTTTTTCAAACTGATGCTACCTCACTTCATGTACCATTTTTGAGTATGACAAGCCAAATGACTTGCTACATATGTTAAAATGTGTAGCATACAGTCAAAGTATTGTATCCCACAATGCAAAACTCTAGTGTTGACCTTCCATTTCCAGTGTGACAAATGGAATCGAGGATAGAATAATTATTTGTTTCTGTCACTAAATTAAACATGCAACAAGGTCATATGAAGTTATAAAAATACAATATAGCATTCCAGTTTAAAACAGGTTTTCAAAAATCGTTATATTATATTATATTATATTATATTATATTATATTATATTATATTATATTATATTATATTATATCATATTATATTATATTATATAATCATGTCTCTTCAAGTGAGTTCTGGCTCCATCTTGTGGAAAATGATAAGTCTGTCTGTCTATAAGTCTTATATAATATAATATAATATAATAAATACTCAAGTTGCAAATAACTTTTTTCAAGTTTTTAATTATATTCTTCAGCATGATTTAAGATGATCCAAAAAATATCATGAAGAACACCTGATTGTCTGTACTAAGAGTCACTTGATCTGTGTTTGAATTTGTTTAATAAATAAATAATGTATATAATTTAATTAGTGACTATAAATAGTGCAGAATTTTTTTTCAAAATTTCTGGGTTTAAATTGGATTTTGAAACCCAGATGTTCAATGTGGTATACCCTTTAAGTTTTGACATGTTTCTGTGTCACTTTATCTGAAAGCTTGGCAACCAGTCAGCTGTTCCCTCTTGAACCCTCATATTTTGTGTATTGATCCCCAGACAAAAAGACAGAGGCTAAAAGGGTTCCACCAGAACGGCCTGAATCTCTCCCACACAGAGCTGAGGAAAAAGGTAGGTAACATCTCTCTCATCTGTTTTAATTTGCTTTGGTCAACTCTAATTCTGTGACTTTGACCTTCTACAGCAAAACCTACAGCTCTATGCTGCCTTTCTCTGAAAGATTTAGATTGGCTTACTGCTTGTGTGTTTTGACTTCTTGTTTCTCGGAAGTAACCACATGTTGGGAATAACATTTTCCCTCTCTGCTTTGACAAACCCTCACTTAGTTTCCTGTAAACAAACTTGTATGACTTTCTATGCCCTTTAATAATGATGATGATGATGGTGATTACATGTAGGCGAGGAGTCGAAGCAGAGTGAGACTGCAAAGCCGTCCTTCCCAGCTCTCCCCCCAAAGAAGCCTCTCCCCCCAAAGAACAACAACTCATTCAATCGACCATCATTGCTACCACCCAAACGCCCAGACAGACCCGAGAGACCAGCTGTGCCCAATATACCGTCAGTCTCACACACAAACACACATGTATCAGCATCACTAATACTAGATTACGAAACACACACATTTAAAAATAACAAGATTCTCAGCCCATTTTATACTACTATAAAAAGATCTATAATAATGGTTAATGATGTTTTTTGAGTGTTCTGTTGATACAACAGTTTTTGTGAACTTTATATTCACCTCTAGTGATATTTGAATGAATTCCTTTAGAATCATGTGAACATCATCAATGAATCAAGTGAATCATTTTGTTTTCTCAACCGATTCATTTAAAACCATTCAAAAAACTTAAATGCAATGATTCCACTTAATCAGTCAATTAAATCGGTTCTGAGTAATTCATTTAAAACCATCTAAATAAACCTTTTCACTGGAATGAATCAGACTTCCAGTTCTGCATGTTAGAAATCCTCTCCATCTCTTATCACAATATTTCTCAGTACATTTGCATGTTTTAATAAAGCTCATTTGGTTTAAATCTCTTTTGTACAGGTGTGACAGTCCGAAGTCTGACGGCAGTGGTGTGGCAGCTGACCGAGGCTCTGCAGACAAATCCGTAGATATCGGTGAGTCTCTGTGCAGAGCTGCCCTTCAATCCAGAATAACACTGTCATGACTAATAAGATTTATAATAATCCATATCTAATCCGATTACAACAGCTCTCTGTCCATTTCACTTCATTCACTTCCATTCCTGGAGATGTGCGATTAGGGTCTACGATTACGTGTTTTTTCCTGTGGTCGTGATTCATATGCATGTGATACATATGTGGTCCTGTGTGTTTATGTTTGTGTTTGTGTGACGCTCGACTGAGATGTAGAAGACTTCGACTCCGTCGTTTTATCCACAGAGAAGCTGAACCACCCGACCGCATCACGGCCCCGTGTGATGGACCGACGGCCACGATCACAGGTCTTCACAACTGTGAGTCCACCAGTGTTACATTAATAGAGATACCATTTTTATGTTATTATTTTTTTATTTTTTTTATTTTATCATTTTGTAGTATTTTTGCCATTTTTTAAAAATATGTATTTTTTAAAAATATGTATTTTTTAAATATCAATTAATAAATATTACTATTTATTATTTTAGTTTTAGTAATTTTAGTACATCAGTTTAAACTAAACAGAAATAAGAAGGTTTGATTTTTTTATATATATATATATATATATATATATATATATATATATTATTTCAGTTAATGTTATTTTTTATTTTATTTTTTTTTTGTGTTAATTAATTAATGTTTTAGTTAACTATAATAATCCTACTACACAACATAAACATGCTGGTTTGTTATTATTTTTAACCAATTAATGTGTCAAGTCAATCACGTTTGGTTGTTTTCACACCTATCAGATGCAATCAGCTGATGATGACATATATTTGTGAACTTTCAGGTGTTAATCCATCAGATATGATTGTGCTATTTGCTATGTGTGAGTCACATGGGCTTACACTGCTTCGCCTGTCTGTGGGTTATCTGGTCAAAATCATTTAAAAATGTCTCTCCTTAGTCCTCTCTCTCTAGTCCTGACCTGCTAGACTCCCCATCTCCAGAGGAGGAGAGGAGAGACAAGGAGTTGGGAAAGGAGGAGCAGGAATCATTCACTCATAAAAATCTTGACAACTCCAAGAAGATGCCCAAGGCAGTGCCTGTCATAACAGTAAGCCCCGCCCCCTCCCAGTCACCCCACCCATCCTTTTGCATGCACACCTCTGTCCTACCACAAGGGAGCGCCCTAGTCAAGCATTGTATGCACAGTGACACAAAAAAGTATTACTTTTGGATACCTAAGTCACACTTTATTTTTAAATTATGTTTTATAATGTGAAGGTATTCTTACAATTTTAGTGTAAGTTCAGGTAAGTGTAAGGTCATTCACCCAAAAATTAAAAGTTTGTAATGTTTACACACCCTTGTGTCATTCCAAACTTGCATGACATTCTTTGTTCTGTGGAATAAGGAGGAAATTTAGAAAAATGCTTTATTTGTCCGTACATTAAAAGTCAATGAGGTCCAATGAAGTGCTGCATGGTCGCATGTTTTCAGTGTCACCATCATTAAGTTTCCAACAACTCTTTCAATCTTAAAAGCGGACTAGTGTGCAGATGAGTTTACCTGTTCGGCATGATGATGTTTAATGTCCCCAGCAAGCTCCGTAGTCTAACTTAACCAAAAACCCATTAAAAACCCCCATTGACTTTGGGACGATGAAACCAGAAGTGCTCTGGTTTTGGCCTAAAAAACTGGTCATCCCTGCAGCACTCTGTTTTGTTTTGGACCCCATTGACTTTCAATGTATGGACAACAGTTCTTCAGAATATATTCTTTTGTGTTCCACAGTACAACAAATGTCATAGAGATTTGAAATGATGTGAGGATGAGTAAATAATGTTAAGAGTTTTCATTTTTGGGTGAACTATCCCTTTAAGTGTCCAAATACTTTATTGTGCCACTGCACTGTATATACCCTCATACACAAACACACACAGAGACTGAGGCCCTGTGGAATGGCCTGAAATGGAAGACAAACATCTGAGTGTAAATGTGTTTGATAAGCTCTTATTCTGATATCTCATGGGGGTTTTCCACAGGTTCCTGAAAAATCATCTTTGCCCCCTAAGCCCAGTGCCCCTTCATCATCTTCTGGGTCCAGTGGGGCATCTCTCCACCAGGGCAGCGCTGGTCTGCGGCCCCATTCCCCTTCTGTTGATGCCAGAGTGAAGAATGAACAGGGTACCTCTACGCTGGAGGAGCTCAGAGCACAATTACGAGACCTGAAAGGAACTGTGGAGCTCATGAAGAGCCAGCACAAGTATGAACAGGCGGGATGGGGTCAGGAATGTGGGTTAGATGAAAGACAGACAGACAGTGAAGTCGTGAAAGAGGGAAAGGAAATTGTCAAAAAGTGGTGGAAATTAGATGTAGGAAGAACAAGTTGATGTTTTGATGTCTGTGAAATGCATGTAATTCTCAAATTTGTTGTTTCAGACAAGAAATCAAACAGCTGGTGAGTGAACTGGATGAGGAGAAGAGGATTCGTATATCACTGCAGGTGAGGAGACATTACACTAGTCATAAATGTAGCCCTAAGCAGGTGTGACACCATTTTATATTTTATATATATGGGACAAGGGAATATTGTTGCGCTCAGATGAAGGCTAGTTGTAAGTCCAGGTGCGTGAAAACCAGTAAAATATTGAAGAGACTGTAGATGGTTCGCACTCTGAAAAACTAGACAAAGTCTTTAACAAAAAGAATCAGTCATTTTATTAGAGCAAGAGCAGACGTTTCAGCCATCCAGCTATTCTTCATTATGAGCATTTTATTAGGTCATTAGCTTATGTTTATTGCATGCATTTATTCTTTATTGTTATTATTGATTATGAGCATTGAGAATAGCGATTGGTATTATTATAAGTTTCTTCATTATGAGCATTGAGAATAGCTGGATGGGTAAAACGTATTCTACCATTCAAAAGATTGGAAAAGATGTGTTTTAATTTTATTTGTATTTTTTATTTTAGAATATTTTTTTTGATTTTTGGTAATATGTAAGTCATTTAAATTAATTTTTATTAAAATGATTGTTAAAATAATTTATTAATTCTTTATATATATATATACACACAGTTTACAAAAACTTTCAAATAAATGCTTTGCTTTTGGTTTTCATTACAGAATCCTGAAAAATGTTTATCTCAGTTTTCACTAAAGTATAATGCAGCACTACTGTTTTAAACATTAATTTAACATAATAATACATTATTAATACATTATTTAAACATAACAATAATAAAAATAAAAAAAATCCTGAGCACCAAATCAGCATATTAGAATGATTTTTGAAGGATCATGTGACTCTGAAGACTGGAGTAATGATGCTGAAAATTCAGCTTTGCACAACAGAAATAAATTACATTTTATAATATATTAAAATAAAAACATATTTTCCAATCAAAATAAATATTTAATAATATTGTTGCTTTTACTGTATCATTTGATCAAAGAAATTTAGTCTTGGTCTCTTGATTCTTGAAAATCTAACAATCTTGCTGACATGATGTTAAGTATGTTTTATTTCATTTCTGTTTCCTGTGGCTGTGTTTGACTGGCCACATCTTTGTGTTGTGTTTTGTTTTAGATTGAAGTGGAGCAGATTAAGAAATCCCTGTCCAAATGAACTCAAGCATGCTGGATGTATCAGATGAAGGATCAGGCTGAGGTTCCACACCACAGCCGAAGTAGATTGTGCCAAAAAAAGAACAATGTATCAGAACAACTGCTTAAAGAAAATAACTGTTTACCCCCCATTCACTTGTACTCTTTCTGCTTTCATTTTTTTAAGAAGCTTTTTTTGCGTGTTGTGCTCAGACTGGCCGCTGACTCACAGACCTGTTGCCTGGGTGTGGCCTTACTGTGGGTCATGTGATTAAAGGGTGGCGACAACCCACACCTGGAGTCAGGTGATAGCGGTTGCCATGGGGATTAGCTGGTCTCCTGCACAACTGACACAGTTACCCCATCATCACCCTCTCTGGTACTGCCTCAGAACGCTAGTCAGAGAACACATCAAATGAAGGAGAAACCAGTGTGTTTTACTTAAATACTGTTCACCTTAAGTTCTTTTCTTTTGACTTGGAGGCCTTCTGTTATTTTCGTTATATGCAAAAGTGGATTTAATTTCACACCGCTTGCGGTTTTCACAGCAACCCCACATTGAGGCCTTGTTTATTTGGAGCGTTCCAAACTTTTCTGTCTTTCCTATTTCTTTTACGTTGTTGATGACAATGAGAAAACTTGTGTTTTGTTTTCTTGACTCAGTTATTTCTTTGAAATCTTCTATATATACTTTTATATTTTAATGTACTAAATGCAATTGTGTGCAGATTTTATTAAAAAAAAAGACTATAAAAAGTTGTTGCAATGTTTCTTTGTCTATTCTAAATGCATATAAACGTACTTGATGTCATCCATACAGTATATACACACAAACATAAAATTAGTTCAATTATTTTTATTATTATTTTTTTTACTTGTTCAGTTCTCCCAACTTTAAAAATGTATTTTTTAATAAATGTATTGAATATATTTAAGAAATGTTGTAAGTAAATAACAGTCTCACTCAAATGTCTTTAGTTTGTAGAAGAAATAATAATATATAGATTGTATTACCCCATTAATAATAAGTTTATTACCCCATTAAATCTATATTTATTTATTTATTTATTTCCCTGTAGGTTTGGTCCTCCATTATAGATAATCTTATGGCTAACATATTCATACTAAAAGCCAAAACACTTCAATTATGATTTCATGGGGACTTTAACTAGATTTATTTATTTATCCTAAGTTCCTCTTCAGGAACACAAGCTGCGTCGGAGACGCTTTGGGGAATGCCCCCAGCGTGAACAACTCTGAATCATGTGTGTAATCAGTCCAATGGAGGAGCGAGACGTCATAGGCAGGTGACGTCAGAGACCAGGAGGCTTAAAAGCACGTACGGTGAAGCCGGCATTAGCCTTCTGTCTCTTTAGCAAGTGCTCTGTGTGTGTCTATAAAAATATCTGTTCTGTCAGTCTTATTTACTGTTATTTGTCTTGAACAATGTCAAAACGACCCTCCAAATCAAGACACTTGGGAGAAGGCAAACAGCGTTTTAAACTGTGCGTTGTTTGCCTTGGGGCGGAACATGCAGAGTCGGCTCTCGAGAGCCAGTACACTGCAACTCCAGGGCAGCCATGGTTGATTTTAGCTCAGTCAGAGCAGGAGGCGTTCGGCATCGAGATGTCGTTCCATATGAAAGAGCTGGGGTTAAGACTAAACGCCAAGAAAAGTGTGCCTTCTCCACTAAAGAGAACCATTTATCTGGGTGTGGTGTGGGATTCGACCATGATGCAGGCACGTCTGTCTCCTGCTCAGATTGAGTCGATCCTCACTGCAGTTGCAAGAGGGATAGAAGGCCGGTCACTCACTGTCAAGCAGTTTCAAAAACTGCTGGGTTTGATGGCAGCTGCGTCCAATGTGATACCTATTGGCCTGCTGTACATGAGACCCCTACAGTGGTGGCTCAAGACCAAGGGGTTCTCCCCGAGGGGAAACCCACTTCACATGATCAAGGTCATGCGGCGCTGCCTACGTGCCTTGGACATGTGGAGGAAGCCTTGGTTCTTGTCTCAGGGCCTGGTACTGGGAGCTCCTCGTCACCACGCAACGCTAGTGACGGACGCGTCCCTCACCAGTTGGGGTGCGGTCATGAGTGGCCACCCTGCCCGTGGTCTGTGGAGTGGTAGCCATCTGACATGGCACATAAACTGCCTGGAGATGCTGGCCGTGCTATGAGCACTACAACATTTTCTCCCAGACCTAAAAGGTCACCATGTGTTGGTGCACACCGACAACACAGCGGTAATCTCTTTCATCAACCACCAAGGAGGTCTGCGCTCACGCCGTTTGTACAAACTAGCATACCAGATCCTTGTGTGGTCTCAGGACGAACTCCTCACGCTGAGAGCAGTTCACATTCCTGGGCATCTCAATTTGGGAGTGCTCATCCTGTCAAGGCAGGGGCCAAGGATCGGGGAATGGCGACTTCACACCGAGGTGGTGAAGCAGATTTGGAGAGTTTTTGGCCAGGCTGAGGTGGACCTGTTTGCAACTCGTCAGAAATCGCACTGTCCCCTCTGGTTTTCTCTGACTCATCCAGCTCCACTGGGGCTGGACGCCATGGTACAGACTTCGCAGAGGCTTCATCTGTACGCCTTTCCCCCGATCACTCTGCTCCCGGCAGTTCTGGCGAGAGTGCGCCAGGACAGGGTTCGACTGCTACTGGTAGCCCCGTTCTGGCCAGGCCGAGTATGGTTCTCAGACCTGATTTCCCTCCTCGTCAGGAGGGATCTCCTCTCACAGGCAGAGGGCAATATAGTCCATCCCCACCCAGAGCTGTGGAAGTTATGGGTGTGGCCTCTGAGGGGGCACAACACGTAGCTTCTGGTCTCTCAACCGAGGTTATTGAGACCATCCTCCAATCCAGAGCTCCCTCAGTGAGGAAACTGTACGCCTTGAAGTGGAAGCTCTTCACTTCTTGGTGCGGAGACCGCCAGCTCGACCCAGTTAACTGCCTGATTGGTACAGTGCTGGAGTTCCTGCAGGCCTGATTCTCCGTAGGGTTAACCCACTCCACCTTGAAGGTCTACGTGGTGGCCATTGTGGCCTACCATGCCCCTCTCGGTGGCCAGTCAGCCGGTACGTTCTCGCGTCCCCACGTGGGGCCTGGCTGTGGTGTTAGAGGCTCTCTGTAATCCTCTATTCGAGCTAATTGAGGAAATTTCTGATCGCCTTCTTACTATAAAGACTGTTTTCTTGTTAGCGATATCTTCTCTCAAGAGAGTTGGGGACCTACAGGCCCTTTCCATGGCCCCGTCCTACATTGATTTTGCGCCCGGTCTGGCCAAAGCTTTTCTTTACCCTCGAGTGGGGTATGTCCCCAAGGTCCCCTCCTCTACACCACGGCCTGTCGTACTCCAGGCCTTCAGTCCTCCTCCCTTTAGGGAGCCAGACCAGCAGAAGCTTAATCATATGTGTCCAGTGCTCGCATATGTCCACAGAGCTGCCCCCTAAGAGAGGTCTTCCAGCTACTAAACAGACCCTCAGTCGGTGGATAGTAGATGCCATTGCCTTGGCTTATGAGTCCTCTGGCCTCCCCTCTGCCCTGGGGGGTCAAGGCTCACTCCACTAGAGGTGTGGCGGCCTCCAAGGCCTTCCTAGCAGGTGTCTCTATGCGGGACATCTCCGATTCTGCGGGTTGGTCCACGCCCATGACCTTTGTGAGGTTTTACGGCCTTGAAATGCGAGCCACTCCAGGCTCTTCTGTTCTCTTGCCATAGCTGTGCAGTTTCCCACAGTAGGCAGAGATTTGTAAGTCTGGCGGCGTGGGCATTCTCATTCCCCAAAGAGTCTCCGACGCATATCGAGTTCCTGAAGAGGGACGTCTCAGGTTACGCATGTAACCGTGGTTCCTCGAATGAACCATTTCCCTTACTAGAACATATCAGAAACCTCCATCCACGCATAAACAGCTGATCTGTGATCAGATTTTAAATTCCTAGAAATGTGTTTGGATATGGCTTACTGTTATGTAACATTTTAAAGGTCATGTATATGTGAGATGTTTTATGTGAAGGTCATTTTAATTTCAGCTCCTAGACAGGGTAAAATCATACACCTCAAGCAGCTTCGATACACACAAACATTCAGTCCTCCCTCAGAAGTACACACTGTCTGCGTGTAGTGTCCATATGGACCCCGCTGTCTCTCTCTCTCTCAAACACATTTAAGACATTCACTGATATC
This sequence comes from Cyprinus carpio, assembly GCF_018340385.1. Lineage (NCBI taxonomy): Eukaryota > Metazoa > Chordata > Actinopteri > Cypriniformes > Cyprinidae > Cyprinus > Cyprinus carpio. The sequence continues at coordinate 17,652,705 of NC_056595.1, forward strand.
ATTCCATAGGCATCTGCTGCTCTTTATGGTATTTGATTTGGTAATTGAGGATCAGGTTTCCTGGGTGCTGTCCAGTGAGGCCTGCAGATGACTGGGTCTCCAAGGACGGTCACACCACTAATGATGCCCATGCAGAAATGAAGATCAGAGCTTCTAAAGTGCTCTGATAAGGTAAAACCAGGAGATGTGAGCCCACCTAAGATATGGGTGTAAATTTGGGTGAATTATTTGAAAAAAAAAAAATGTTTTGCATTTGATTGCATTACATTTCTTTGATCCTTATTTATTCTTTGATAATTCAGATGTGTAAAAAGTTAAAATACCAATACATTTGCAGACACAATAATTGGAAACGTATATTTTATTCAAAAAAACAAAAGATGTATCATCCTAAACCCTTTAAACGCACTTTTGTCAAAGAGTTAAGTTTGAGGAACAACAGCATGTAATAGTTCAGCATTACACCACAACCACACCGGAGTTAACCACAGAGAAACCAGTTTTATCGAGTCGTTTTAGTCTATGACGCCAGTATGTTGACCACATGTCTGAAGAAACAAATCCTGTGTTGTAATTAGTATTTAGATATATATATATATCTATATATATATATATATATATATATATATATATATATATATATATATATATATATATAGTAATTTCTGTGAGTTAAGTGATGTATTATTCACATAATCACATATGTGTTGCCTGGCTTTTCCATAAACAACTGAAATAGATTACTTAGTGATATTATTAAATCTTAATAAGTAACAAAAGACAAATTAGAAAATAAATGTGTGAATGTATTATTATTAGTAGTATATTAGTATCTCACAAAGTTAGTTATTGGTCAGATGATGAATTTGACAACTTCTGCTTGACAATAATATATTGACTTGTATACACATTCAGTACATACAACATGTATTTGGTTACATCACTTGACATTTGTGAAGTCATAAAGTAAAACTTATTGAGAACTTTTTTTATGTATTTATTTATTTTACTTGTTTATAGACAAGGTAGGCATACATATTAGAAGACAAATGAAAGCAAATTTGAAAATAAAAGATATTTATTTGGTTGGTGCTTAGAAAATTGCCAGTAGCAATTCACAGCGTATGTTTGTTCAATATGTAAAAAACGAACTGTTGTTTAAAATAAAAATGGTGCAATAAAAAAGAAACATTGTAATATTTATTGTGTGAAAATTTTTAATATCAATTACGAATGCTCCTCAATTATGACGTCACTTCCTCCACAACAATTTTTTTTTCATTTTTTCTCCTATGGTGAATTTTCCAGCAATGCTATTAAAACAATGCACAATTTCAGATGTGGTGGAAATGATAAGTTTAGAGAAAAAATTAGTTTTAATGTATGTGCACTGTTGGAGCGTATGAACAGTTTCCATGAAGCCTTATCTAATATGAAACTAAACGAAAATTACAGTTAAGTAAACCAGTTTGGCTAGCTGGAGTCCTGGACCTGACGTAGCTCTGTTTGCCATGCGCGTATCAACACGGACAAGTTTTATATTTAGACATCTGCTCCAGATGATTTAATAGTGACTTGCAGTAACCGCCGCGAGCTGTTGCTTGCGCTCTAGATTTGCGCAGTTTTTCCTCGCTTGTGAAATATACCCACGCCTGAACGGAAGAACACACTATGAGGAAATGATCGGATGGTGCATTTTGCAGAAAGGGCAGGAGGAATGACTTCCTTAAAATAGGATGGTAACGCGTGTATTTGGAGACATTGCGCGCACGGTGCGCCTCAAGTTTGTCTGACTTTCTGCACTGAATTCACAAATCGTTTCGTGTAATTGCATAACCGCTGGCGCAAACAAGATAAAACTGGACCACATTGTAATATGTAGTGATGCGCGCTGCTTTAATGAATCGCAAGACGCTGGACGTCACAGCCACGCGCCTCTCCGTGCCACAGGTGCGCACTAAACGTTGGTTATTCATTATTGATTAACGGTGGAAAGAAAAGGAGGAACGCGCAGAGGGACAAAACAATTATTCGCACTATGGAGATCATGTCCAATCAACCTACAGCAGAGGCTGGTGGCGACCACACCGCTGCGACTTCCATGTCTGCAGGCGTGGAGAGGACTGATGTGACCAGCCCGAGTCCGGTGACCAAACAGAGGTCCCTGAGGGCGGTTTATGTGCTGAATGATGGACTGAAGGCAGTGGCCGCGAACAGCCCGGAATCCGGGGCGCTCCAGTGTCTCCAGCGCGCCTGCGACGCGGAAAGTGCCATATTAACCACAGTAACTTTCGGACGATTAGATTTTGGGGAGACAACAGTGCTTGATACATTTTATGACGCGGGTAAGTGAACACTGCAAGGCTTTGGTACGCGAGAATAATTCCTGCAGCCCCTCAATACTACATTCTGGATGTCTCCCTAAACTGGCACTCCCAGTACAGGTCTTCTACTTTTTCAGAATAGACTGATTGAAGTTGAATCATGTGTGTTGGATTAAGGAAACATCCAAAATGAGTAGTTTTGGGGGGGCTCCAGAGATCAGGGTTCCCACAGAGCAGCCAGTTCTGCAGGATGTAGAAGAATAGAAACTAGTTGGCACATCAGTATAGATTTAGAGCTTGATTGTGTTATTGAATTAATAATAGTTAACAATAGGCTACTTGATTGTTTCCAAAGAGAAATATGCAAGAAATGTAAGTAATAGTGAAAAAAAAATGTAGATGTAAATGAAGAGTAAATAATATAATGCAAAAAAAAAAAAAAAAAAAAGTGTGGAAGGGTGTTATTAGAGTCATGACTGTCTCTGCCTCCAGCACATTCCTTTCCTGGAGTTTACTGGCCAGGTCTAGTATGAAGTCTCTCTCACGCAGGTATGGCTGCGCGCATTACTTTGGGTGATCAAACAGTCTTACATCTGAGCTTTGGGAGGGTGAAAAGGGCAACTTTTTTAAAGTTTGATCCTGTGCATTTTTGTGCATGCAGAATGTAGCTCACGTGCAACACATTTTCTGGGAAATAACTCCATAAAGGAGGACCATAAAAAGTGCATTTTAGAGCTGAAACTTTGTATCCCTGTTTGTCAAAACAGAAGTAAACAAAACAGTTTTAAATATCCTCCCTATATAGCATTCTACAGATCCATTTCTTGTAATTGTATCACCCTCCATCACCCTTTTCCTTATAAGACTGAGTCATGCATCAGCTCCTGGTTACATCAAGTCTGGTCTTGTATTACACTGTTGCGTGGCTTTCAAACACATTTTCAGATGTTTGCATGGTTTCCATAGAATAAGCACAGATTGTGTTTGACTGGAAAAGAACAAATATAGCCATATGCAGTAGAACAAATATGCCCTTAGGACTACTTTAAACAGACAAAAGGTTATTTAAAGATTTTATAATGTGTGATTTAATGGAAAGTCATGATAAACAAAAAACACTCATAGAATTGTAAATAAATGATCGCTTTTTAAAGAACATGCATTGAGACTGATGCTACAGTGCACAATGTACTGTTCTGCAGTAGTGGTATTGTGAACTGTATGGTCTTATCGCATGATTACTGTCTCTAATTGATTTCAGACATTGCAGTTGTGGACATGAGCGATGTGTTCAGACAGCCCTCTCTGTTTTATCACCTCGGTGTGCGTGAGAGCTTTGACATGGCCAACAATGTCATCCTCTACCATGACACGGACCTTGACACGGCACAGTCGCTTAAGGTGAGAGTTACAGTCTACACACATAAATACAGATATGTTTACTTAGCAATCTAAAGAAGGACATATCATTGACTTCTATTGTTTTTAAAAGGTGGGTTGTGTCTTTTTTAGATGTTCAGTGGTTTCAGGAAGGACATTTGTAGGTTGACTTCTCCAAAAAATTAAAAAGCTCTGTCACCTTTTTTTGAGAGGCCAACAAAGTAATATTGATTTAATCAATAGTGTGAGTTTGAGGAAGGACTGTCTGTTTGTCAGTGGAAGATGGGGAGTGTGTTTGGGAAAGGGAAACCTGTTTGGTAATAATAATATTTTTGCAGTTCTGTTTAGTGCTGCTAATAAAATACAAAATCAGTGCTGTGCATTTAAATAAAGATAATTATAAATAAGAATAAAAAAGTAATTTTCCCCTTTAAAGACATCTACAAAAAGAGGCTATGTCTCATCTAGCTAATTTCTAGAAAAAAAACTTTTTATTCATATAAAATAAATAAATAATATTACTTTCCCCTTTAAAGTCATCTACAAAAAGAGGATTTGTCTAATTTAACTAATTCCTAGACAAAAATATATTTTTATTCATTTAAAATAAAACAAAAATTACTTAAATATTTTCAACTTTAAATACATCTAAGAAGCTTTGTCTATTTGTTTTATTATTGTCTTATTCAGCATATTTCTAGAAATAAATAATATTTTTATTCATTTAAAATGCCCCTTTAAATATGTCAATAAAAATACACTTTGTCTTATTTAGCATTTTTCTTTTTTTTTTTTTTTAATTATATATTGTTTATTAATTATTTTTTTTTTTTATTTTTTTTTATGAATGCCACACAAACACTAGGAAGGATTGGTGGGGGGTTATACCTTCAGGCCTATAGGCTGTTACACTCACATTTGGTATTTTTGTCATCTGAACAAAGAGGCGGCCAACTACCAGGTCCTGACCTGCTATTCTCAGCTTAGGAAGGGGTTTATCTTTTCTGGGCACTGGACAGTAGATCTGCCAGAACAACACAGTCTGTATTCGAGCTAAGGCATGCAGCCAGGACAGCTGCACATGGCCACGTTTCCAAAGAGACATTGGGGGGCATGTGTTCTAGCATACTGAGATGATAACAATCACGCATGGGGAGAAGTGTCATGCAGTATGTTTGTGTATTGGTTAATGTTCTGTGATGCTGCTGTGCCCAACTGTTTCAGTCAGGGTTCATTCACTGCATCACACGGCCATCAGTCATGGAATAAATGTAAATAAATGGCATGATGGCAAAACTTTTCCAGCTGCTGTGGTCATGTGAAATTAAGTAATATACATGCATTTTTGGAGAGTTGTGTAATTTTTTTTTCTTTTCTTTTTTCTTGCATAGGACATGGTGGCACAAAAAAACACAGTAAGTATCAAAACACTCTTTGCAAGACTAGTAATCTGATGAGGGTGGTGGACGGGCTGGCATTCATTGTTGGTGTGCCAAGAGCTTTGTGTATGGGACTATTTTTGGAGCTCTTGTGACATATGTGTGTACTTGCTCTTCTGTGTCAGTTTATATCCAGAACTTTACATAGTGAGCAGATCGTTTCCTGAACTTTACGTTATGGACATGCACTAATCTGTGAGTGGACACGAGGTTCTGGTGGCTCATTGTGTCCCAGTCGGAAGACTATTGCTGATTCAGATGAACTCATAAGGGCTCTCAAGGAGTCATGGCCCTTTGAGTTAGTGGGTGTTAGTGGTTTTAATAAAGGAGAGGGTCACTGAGTGCAAGTCTTTGAATAAACCTCTTATATTGAATGGCTGCTGAGAAAAAGCTGACCTTGACAGCATTTAATAACTGTGTACATTTTATAATATTTATAAATATGATTCATTGAAATGGCCCAGAAACAAGCAAAAGATGGATCTGTGTTAACTTCTTATGATTAGTTATGTGAACAGAATTGAAATTCTGTGTTTGCCCTTATTCTACATTTTCAGTCTTAGAGTGCCCCTATTATGCCTTTCATGCAATGTGTAATGTAGCTGTGTGAGAATGTAAGTGTAACTTGCATGCATGTAAACTTATTGTTAGACACTCGCAAAACATTAGGAACCCTAAAAATGGCAAAATAGGGGCAACTCGCAAAACATTAGGAACCCTAAAAATGGCAAAATAGGGGCAATTTATGGAATTTTTTTTTAATTTATTTTTGTTTTGTTGGTTTTGGTTTTTTTTTGTTTGTTATTTTTTTTTTCATGTTGTTATTTTTTTTTTAGTGTTTTTATTTAGAGTTTTTTGTTATTGTTTTTTTTCTATTTATTTTTTCTTTCATTTGTAATTTCTGTTTCCGTTAATACTCTTTAGTCTGTATATTCTTTATCTGTCATTCTCTTTTTCTCTTTTCCTTTCAGTTCCCTTCACTGTTTGCTCTCCTTTTCTTTTTTCTCTCTTTTTTGTCTGTTACCTGGAGTAGGCTGCAAGGTCAGTTAAAATAGGATTCCCATGGGTCCAGTTGCCTTCCGAGTACAGGGGCTCCGGCCTAAGAAACAAAGTAGGTGCTGTGAGCATTCTAGTGCATGCTGGGAAAATCCCATATGCATGTATCAGAATGAGAGTGACCACTGATGTCTGTTACTATCTGACTCACTTCCTTTCAGTCTGGCTGACGTCAAGAAATTAAGTGCTCTGAATCAAAGTCAGTGAGTTATTTATTACTGAGAAACTTAGTTACTTTTAATGATGATTAATTATAATTATGATGATGTTATAATGATTAATCATTACTCTTAAGTGGATCCAAAGACTTTAGGTGCCTGCATAACAAAAATACAGATTTGTATAATATCATAATATCATGTACAGCAGATTTTAATGATCTCATCCTTTTTTTTTTTTTTTTTTTTTTTGGAGGATTCTGTATTATGTAAAATAATAAAGAAATAAAATACTGTATATACTTCATACATATATTTTGATTAAACATTTTTAACAGGGTTTTTTTTCCCTGACCCCTTAGCAGGCTTTTGTGGCCCCTTGGACCTCCTTTTGAAAACCATTGTGCTTTAGTTGAGAGTCTTAGGATTTGCTCAGTATTTATTCTTACACCAAATGCCTGACAATTTAAATAGTCTAAAAATGTATGATGACTGTTTGACTTGAAAGAGGCTTGGCTTTAGGTGACCCCTTACATTTGAGGTGTTGATGTGGTAGAGTGCTAAGATGTGCTTTGGCCCCCTCCTCCGTTTTGCTCTGGAATTCTAGAACAGTACATGATCACAAAGGTGTTAACAAGATTTCCTCGGCGCTTCAAATTTCTTGGCTGCCAGCTGCTGAGTACATGATCACTAACACATAGGCAGTCTGTACTTTTACAGTGTTGCAGACAGTCATGAATTATACGACATGACTAAGAATAGGTCTATATTGCATTTTTAATGCACAAATTTAGAATTTGTTTTGGTTTTTTTTTTTAGGCCTCCAGTGGGAACTACTATTTCATCCCCTACTTGATGATGCCCAACAATGAGTACTTGTGCTGTGAGAACGTGGCCCAGCGTAGAGCATCGGAGTACATGCAACCCAACTGGGACAACCTTCTTGGACCTCTGTGCGTCCCATTGGTTGACCGCTTTGTCAGCTTGCTCAAAGACATTCATGTCACGTCTTGGTAAGTTTTGGCAGGATGCCCATTCTCAGATGATCCTTTACAGAGTTACATAATGGTGTCACATTTAGCTAAACAGAAATCAAGCAAGCATCTTCCAATTTGTGACTGATAAACAATATTACATGAATAATTAATATAAATTACTTTTTTAAATAACAACAACAAAAAAAAAATGATTTGCTCTGGAATTCTGTGTCTTGTGTTCAACATTGCATCATGGATCAAATTAGGTGTCAAATGATCCTCAAGAAACACATCTTCTTGTCCCTGGTGTGAAAAAATGGGACTCAACCCAAACTGGATGAAGGACTCATATAATATCTTCAAGACAGACATGCACATGTGCATGCAAGATTTATTAGGAACTCCATAGCTTCTAAAAAGTGTCGGGGTGTCCTTTCACCTGGAGCTCAGATATCAGAAGTCTAGAACATCCCTGTAGATCGTAGTGCCAGGATTTTCACATCCTGTGAAGCCAGATTTGGACTATTAGTATGAAGTCTGACCCACTTTGCAGCTGCCCAAGAACATACTGTATGTAGTGACCAACCACAATTCATTTTGTTGCTGCATGATGTTTAAATGCATCGGATGGTCAGTGAATTTCGGTGGTCTGTGAGCATCCCATCTGAAGGTGAGAGTACCTATGAATTTATCCGTGAAAACTAAATCCCATTTTCTTTCTCCCTCACAGTGCTTCATACAAAGACACCCTACTGAACGACATCCGAAAAGCTCGAGATAAATACCAGGGTGAGGAGCTGGCCAAGGAGCTTTCCCGTATCAAACTCCGCATCGACAACACTGAGGTTTTGACTCAGGACATTGTTATGAACCTGCTTTTCTCCTACAGAGATATACAGGTATAAAGTACATCTATATATAGTACAGGTATATAGTACAAATAGTACATTGTTATGAACCTGCTTTTCTCCTACAGAGATATACAGGTATATAGTATAAAAGTGTGTGTTTTAAGGATTATGATTTTTTTGTTGGTTTTTTTAATGGTTTTGAGATGTTGCCAACCTGTGACTTGGCCGACCAGCCCATGGTTCAGTTCCACTATGCTTTTGCGCTCAATAGGTGACCACAAATCTGCATTGTGTGGTATATTCTCCTATTCATATGCTTGGCAAACAGACATGTATCTTTTACAGCCCTTTGATCTCAGGAACAAATGCATTTATGTTTGTGTGTGTGTGTGTGTGAAAACAGGCGAAATAGCCCTGGAGATCGAGAGAAGGCATTGCGTGTGATGTTGCAGGTTCTTCAGTCATGTGATCACCCCGCACCTGACATGTTCTGCTTGTGTGGCCGCATCTATAAGGACATCTTCCTTGACTCTGACTGCAAGGACACCAAGAACAGGGACAACGCCATCCAGTGGTGAGTGAGTTAATGAGCTTGAAGTGCACTGTTTCAGTGTGTTTATCAGTGATTTGTTTTTTTTGATGAATGAATCCCTTGTACTGGGCTCTGTTGACTGAACCAGGAACAAGAAGGTGCATTAAATGTGATTGAATACACCCAAAACACCTTAGCAGCCACATTAAATGAACTAAAAACATCCAGTAACTGGATCAAATGTGTGAAAAACACACAAGTAGTCGCATTATATATGTTAAAACCAGAATAACCTTGCATCTACTTTAAATGCACTAAAAAAAAAAAACACCCAGAACACCCAAGCAGCAAAATTTAAATGTTTTAAAAACACATTAGAAGCTGCATTTAATGTACTAAAATCATTCAAAATGTCTTATCAGCCAGATTAAATGTGCTGAGACACCCAAAACAACCAAACAGGTGCAATAAATACACCAAAATCACCTAGAACAGGGGTTTCCAATTTTTTTTCATTCCAGGACCCACCTAAACAAGTAAAATTAATTTTAAGACCCACCAAAATTTGATCAGTTTGTGCAAATCCACATGGGTTGGATTTTCACATTAATTTTACACGTCTAGTACAAATATGAGGTTTTTGTTTCATAGCTACAGTGTATACTTTTTTCTTTATTTACCCCAAAAGAATGGAAGTGAAATGTGATAAAATGCCCCATAGGTGGGACACATTGTAACATCTAAGGGGCATATTGTAACATGACCATGTTATCTGATCTATTGAAAAAGGAAAACACAGAGGAAAACAATCCTCCCCTCTCTGCACACACAGCTCTCACAGAACAGGAGACAAATAGACGAGCCAAAATGCTTTACATTTCTTGAAATATTAATTTCTAAACAGTGAACATTACTCTGTCATTATTCACCTGTTTTTCATTAAAATTCATGAAAGCGTTTAATGTAAATTACACTGCTAATGTCATAGAATAGCACAACTCTTATAATAGCGTGGCACATTGTAACGCAGTGTTGCAACATTTCCCATCTGCAAAACTGGAATTTAAAACTGGTTAGTATCTTACGCTAGTTAGATTGGAGATTAAAATAAAAGCAGATTTGTCTCATTTTAAATAAACACTAAAAATTGAGATGAATATTTTACTTCAACCAGAAATTTACTTTTGCTGTGGTTAAATAAATGTTCATGGATGTTTTCAAAAGATTTGTATATTTTGTCACAATTTTTTAAATATATTTATATATATTGTTGATATAGCAACTAGTAGATTCCATAAGTTTTGTTATGCTAGCATGTGTGAAAAGTTACAAATAACCGCGTTAGCTTGTGCCCGCTCTCCCCCTACATGTGAAATGCTTTTTACAGACAGTTTCCTTGTGTTGGTAGGTAAACAAATGCATATGAAGGAACGAAAACAACAAACTCTATATAGTATCTCTCTGAAAGACAACAGAATTGAGTTGAACAGATGACAAAGATGAATGAACAGACCTAAAACAGCCTTTCGTAATGTTTGAAATTTCCAGTGTAATGCAATCTCATGCAGAATACAGTGTGGTTATTGGAGTGAGTGAGTTTCTTCTCTTTAATAATGCGGACTGAGCCACTTAATAATGAACCGAGTCACTCTGAGACCCTCAGTGTTATCATAGCTTGTGTGTGCGTGCTTCAAAACACGCAGCGCATGTTTATTAATTAAATTGCGGTCAGTAAGTAATATTGCAATTTTTTATTTAATGTTGGTATATTGTGCAGCCCTAGACTAAACTGCTTGTGTGTGTGTGCTGCAGCTAAGTGACTTTGTGTGACCCACTTTTTCCCACTCTGCGACCCACAGTTTGAAAACCCCTGACACAGAACAGTCTAGCAGCTGCACTAAATGTATTAAAATCACCCAGAACACCCTAGCAGCCATATTACATAAATTACTTAAATTTGTTATAACACCCAGAATACTCTAGTATCACATTAAAAAAAGTTATTTTGTATTCATGCATGTGTGTTGTAGGTATAGAAAGGGCTTTGAGTTGCAGCCCACTCTCTATTCTGGCATTAATCTGGCAGTGCTGCTTATAGTGTCCGGACAGCAGTTTGAGACTTCCATAGAACTCAGGAAGATCGGTGAGGAGGAACACACTTCCTGTTTCCTGTTGCTCTCAGACCATTCACTTCATAAAGGACACAGGTTGCCCCTTCTCACCCTCTCATTCTCTTTCAGGTGTGAGGTTGAACAGTCTGCTCGGACGTAAAGGCAGTCTGGAGAAGATGAATAACTACTGGGACGTGGGGCAGTTCTTTACTGTCAGCATGCTGGCCAATGACATCCCCAAAGCTGTGCAGGCTGCAGAGAAACTCTTTAAACTTAAACCACCCATATGGTACATATAAAATAAATATTCTGCAGATGTATTGTGCATGTAAACTATAAGAAATAGACTTAGAGCTGTGGCCTAACAGTTGTGATGCAGGAAATAGGAATTTGAATCTAGCCACATGCTCCCTCTTCTACTTTTATTGTTAAAACGGCATTAATGCAACTCGCATTCATTTCCTCTTTGAGGTACCTGCGATCAGTCGTCCAAAACCTTCAGTTGATTCAGCACTATAAGAAGCAGAACACTGAGCATTCTCCTCAAAGAGAGAGACTCAACTTCTGGATGGACATTATTGTGGAGGCCACACAAGGAACCACCAACGGCCTGCGTTTTCCGGTAGTACACCGCCTCACACCTGTATTGACTGAACAGCATTTCATGGACTCATCACTTCTTCCATTATACAGGTGTTGATTCTGGAGCCGACTAAAGTGTACCAGCCCTCGTACGTGTCCATTAACAGTGAAGCTGAAGAGAAGAATGTTTCTATATGGCATGTGTCACCTTCTGAGACGGTCAGTGGTTTACATGACATCATGTCTGCCGTATAATGTTATTTTGTGTATATTATATAATCTTCCTAACTGACATGGTTACAGAAGGGAATACATGAGTGGAACTTCACAGCATCATCCATCAAAGGGATTAGGTGAGAGTGAAATTCTTTTCTGAATGTTGATTCAAGACAGACAAACAAACAATATTAAAGTAGGAACTAGTTCTATTAGTCTTATCTGGCAATATCATCAACTTGTGTGATACTGGTATCAAACAATTTTATTTATTTTTTATCATATTGGTCGACATTGTATATTTAATTGTACTAAACTAATAACACTATAATTTTTTATATATAATTATAAGAGTAATATTTGTAAAAATATTTAAAAACATATTTCTAGTGTCCTTTATACCTTTATAGGTAATATAGTATATCATTTTAAATTTTAATATTGGCTATTAATCAGCCATAACATGAAAATGGCAGAATTTTATTATTAGTGCATCCCTAGTCTTTACCCAGATTCATCTTCACTTTGTGCCTAAAAACTAGCAGATCCGATGCTACTGCTAACATCTCACACATTGTTTCAGCAGCAATCCTTCCATTTAAATGAACTAAATCTTGTATTCTTCCACTCTCTAGCATCTCAAAATTCGATGAGCGCTGCTGCTTTTTGTATGTCCATGACAACTCGGATGACTTCCAGATCTACTTCTCCACAGAGGAACAGTGTGGAAGGTTAGTGTTCCTGAAGTCAGTCGATTAGGTTTCAAACTCTGCTACTCATGGAAGTTACTGATGCATGGATGGTTGTCACTTATTTGAATTCTGCTCCATGGTGAAAGAGCTAATCACTGATGGATCAGGAAATGCTGTCGAGCTGGAGGGGGAGGGAGAAGGAGACACCCTTGAGGTGAGAGCTTCAGAAACTCACCTAAAGTTAGTTATATTTGGATTTGTGAGGTTTGGGTACTTAAATCCTGAATCATTCTGCAGTACGAGTACGACTACAATGAGAATGGCGACAGGGTGGTTTTAGGTAGGGGAACTTATGGAGTGGTCTACGCAGGGAGAGACCTGAGTAACCAGGTGCGCATTGCCATCAAAGAGATCCCAGAGAGAGACAGCAGGTGAGATACTTATGACAACTCATCTGACCAGCAGACCAGCATGGATGCGTACTGGATGTTGTTTCAAGCTTCTTACAGGATAGTTCAGCCAAAAATGAAAATTCTGTTACCATTTTACTCAACCTCATGTCTGCATGACTTTCCTTCTCCTGTGGAGCATAAAACAAAAAGAGATTTTTGGAAATGTCTCAGTTTTTGGTTTTCATACAGTAAGTCATTTGGCTACAATGTTGTAAGGACACCAACATTCTTCAAAATATATTTTCTTCTGTTCCAGGTTTGGAACAACATGAGAGTGAGAATTCATTTTTGGGTGAACTGTCCCTTTAAAGCAGCAAAACCATTTTACGTTTGTAATGTAATTCTGAGCGAATATTCATTCAGGTTGCATGTTTGTTATCTATCACCATATCAAAAAGAATTTAAATTAATAATTTAATAATGCAATAATTCTGAAAAAATGATATATAAGCTGGAAAAACAACTCTGTTATTGTCTTCTTGCATCATTGACAAACTATTTCATGTTTTACACTGTAAAGCTGCTTTGACACAACCAGAATTGTATAAAGTGCTATACAAATAAAGGTGAAACTAACACACACACACACACACACACACACACACATATACCGGTATATAACCAGTCTACAGTATATATATAGACCCAAAAACTAGAACAAATGACAAAAGCACATAACAAAATGACTAAAGCTTAAACTAAAATGAAAATTAAAATATAAAAATAAATGCTAATTTGAAATATGGATAAATACTATAATAGTATTTAAATAATACTAAAAATAACACTGATACATTCAGGTATTCCCAACCACTGCATGAGGAAATAGCCCTCCACAAGTACCTGAAACACAGGAACATTGTTCAGTACCTGGGCTCGGTGTCAGAGGACGGATATATCAAGATCTTCATGGAACAGGTCCCTGGAGGTACATGTGTAGTTTCTAATAGAAGAATATTAAGAATTTCTTTTCTACTTTAAATTTGATTTGTTCTTCATAGTCATCATATTTCCTCTACAGGAAGTTTGTCAGCATTGTTGCGTTCAAAGTGGGGTCCACTGAAAGAAGCCACCATAATCTTCTACACTCGGCAGATCTTGGAAGGACTCCGTTATTTGCATGAGAACCAGATTGTTCATCGGGACATCAAGGTAGCTATGATAAATCTTTTGGATCTATATTTGGGTGCCCTCAAAAATGTGAATGTTTATTGACCGTTCATCCTTCCACAGGGAGACAATGTCTTAGTCAACACCTACAGTGGCGTGTTAAAAATCTCAGACTTCGGCACGTCCAAGAGGCTGGCTGGAGTCAATCCCTGCACAGAGACGTTCACTGGTATTTGTTTCACTTTTATTGTCTTTTGTTAGTTGGAAAATGCACCCTCCGTGTGACCATCTCGCTGTTCCATTTGACCTGTGCTGTGTGTCATGCATCATACATCCTGGTGGTCTTGGAGTTTTAGGCTTAGTTAAAGTTCGATCTATCATTAGCCCCACCAAACAGGATCTAAGGGAGTTTCATTCCTCCCCTTTTAGTGTATAGGCACCTCCTCCATCCAAACGCTGGCAGGATACATTTATAAAGTGTGTATTAATGCTCTATATAAGGGGTTTACAAAGAGTTTCATGGAGAAAGGTTCAGGGGAAAATTGTGTAAAAAATGTTAAATAATGAATAGATTGATTAATCATTAAAAAATATAAAATATTTAAAAATATATATTTTTTAGAATATTAAAAACCCTTGTCCATATACCATATACCTTATCCATAAACCCTTGCAAAATGACTAAATTAGCCATACACTGGTGTGGACTGGTTCACCTCTCCAAGGCTTAGATAACTTTTATTTCCTGACACAAAAGAGACTGCGTTCCTTCCAGTGCGTCAAGCGATTATGAGTCCTGGTCACTGGTAACATGAGAATGTCTCCTGTGAGTGAGTAATTAGATTAGCATAGCATCTGAGACAGGAGTGTGTTTGTGTTTCATTAGTGACTGCTGAAGCATCACAGCAGGTGCGCTTATCTGTCCTCCCCCTCGCCTTCCACTGTCATCTTCACTTCTGAGCTTCTCTCCTTGATTTATTTTATTTTGTGTAACATCCTGTCACAGCACATTCTTATCTAATGAAGTTTTGATTTTCCCCTGTAAATCTCTCTCCAGGCACGTTACAGTATATGGCCCCTGAGATCATCGATAAAGGCCCTCGAGGTTACGGGGCACCTGCTGATATCTGGTCCCTGGGCTGCACCATCATAGAGATGGCCACAGGCAAACCTCCTTTCCATGAGCTGGGAGAACCACAGGCTGCCATGTTTAAGGTATAAATATATTTTCTTTAAAATGTAAAAAAAATAAATAAATAAAATAAAAATAAAAATAGTCTATTAATGCAGATTTTGATTTGATTAAAAAAAGTGTAAATTAGTAAAGTAAATACAGGTGCATCTCAATAAATTAGAATGTCGTGGAAAAGTTCATTTATTTCAGTAATTCAACTCAAATTGTGAAACTCATGTATTAAATAAATGCAATGCACACAGACTGAAGTAGTGATTCTTTGATTCTTTTAATTGTGATGATTTTGGCTCACATTCTCAGCAAATTAGAATACTTCATAAGACCAATAAAAAAAAAACATTTTCTTCTGGCCTTCTGGAAAGTATGTTCATTTACTCTACATGTACTCAATACTTGGTAGGGGCTCCTTTTGCTTTAATTACTGCCTCAATTCGGCGTGGCATGGAGGTGATCAGTTTGTGGTACTGCTGAGGTGGTATGGAAGCCCAGGTTTCTTTGACAGTGGCCT
This sequence comes from Cyprinus carpio, assembly GCF_018340385.1. Taxonomy (NCBI): domain Eukaryota; kingdom Metazoa; phylum Chordata; class Actinopteri; order Cypriniformes; family Cyprinidae; genus Cyprinus; species Cyprinus carpio. The sequence goes on from NC_056595.1 coordinate 17,668,288, forward strand.
TCAGCTCATCTGCATTTTTTGGTCTCTTGTTTCTTATTTTCCTCTTGACAATACCCCCATAGATTCTCTATGGGGTTCAGGTCTGGTGAGATTGCTGGCCAGTCAAGCACACCAACACCATGTCCATTTAACCAACTTTTGGTGCTTTTGGCAGTCTGGGCAGGTGCCAAATCCTGCCAGAAAATGAAATCAGCATCTTCAAAAAGCTGGTCAGCAGAAGGAAGCATGAAGTGCTCCAGAATTTCTTGGTAAACGGGTGCAGTGACTTTGGTTTTTAAAAACACAATGGAGCAACACCAGCAGATGACATTGCACCCCAAATCATCACAGACTGTAGAAACTTAACATTGGACTTCAAGCAACTTGGGCTATGAGCTTCTCCACCCTTCCTCCAGACTCTAGGACCTTGGTTTCCAAATGAAATACAAAACTTGCTCTCATCTGGAAAGAGGACTTTGGACCACTGGGCAACAGTCCAGTTCTTCTTCTCCTTAGCCCAGGTAAGACGCCTCTGACGTTGTCTGTGGTTCAGGAGTGGCTTAACAAGAGGAATACGACAACTGTGGCCAAATTCCTTGACACGTCTGTGTGTGGTGGCTCTTGATGCCTTGACCCCAGCCTCAGTCCATTCCTTGTGAAGTTCACCTCAAATTCTTGAATCGATTTTGCTTGACATCCTCATAAGGCTGCGGTTCTATCGGTTGGTTGTGCATCTTTTTCTTCCACACTTTTTTCTTCCACTCAACTTTCTGTTAACATGCTTGGATACAGCACTCTGTGAACAGCCAGCTTCTTTGGCAATGAATGTTTGTGGCTTACCCTCCTTGTGAAGGGTGTCAATGATTGTCTTCTGGACAACTGTCAGATCAGTAGTCTTCCCCATGATTGTGTAGCCTAGTGAACCAAACTGAGAAACCATTTTGAAGGCTCGGGAAACCTTTGCAGGTGTTTTGAGTTGATTAATTGATTTGCATGTCACCATATTCTAATTTGTGAATTGGTGGGTTTTTGTTAAATGTGAGCCAAAATCATCACAATTAAAAGAACCAAAGAGTTAAACTACTTTAGTCTGTGTGCATTTAATTTATTTAATACACAAGTTTCACAATTTGAGTTGAATTACTAAAATAAATGAACTTTTCCACGACATTCTAATTTATTGAGATGCACCTGTATGTATATTTATTTATTTGAGTCTACTATATGAAAAAAAAATTATATTTATGCATTTAGCAGACTGATTATATATATATATATATATATATATATATACTGTATATATGTATGTGTGTGGGGGTGTGTGTGTGTGTGTGTGTTTGTGTATATATGTAATAGTGAGTGTATATATAGAGAGTGAGTCATTTTATTTTTTTATTTAATAATGTCATTCTTTACAGAAAATATTGGATTTGGTGCAAATATGGAATATAACAAATCAATAAAGTGATATAATTATATTAACAAGTGTTATTTATTTATTTGGGTCTTTGAAGTATTATATAACATAAGTATGTATGTATGTGTGTGTGTGTGTATGTGTGTATTATATATATATATATATATAATATATATATATATATATTATATATATATATATATATATATATATATAGATATATATATATATATATATATATAAACCTCTGACTCAGTTTGAAGTAGCTCATAGAGATCATTTTGTTTATATAATCTCTATAAATTCTTGCAGAAAATTTGTATTTGGTGCAAATACAGAATATAACCAACCAAGAAAATGATGAGATTTTTTATGTTTATAGAATTTATTTTAAAAATGTATTATAAATACTTTTTAAAAACATCTTCTGAATAAAATTATGGATTATGGGAGTATTTTTTAATATACAGATGCAATTTTTTTTTTTATATTATTTGTTGTAATATATTGTGTATTGTTTGTATTTTTTAAACAGACTATTAATCAAAATCATCTCCTCCATTCATTTCTGTTCTCTTTGTACCAGGTGGGCATGTTTAAGATCCATCCAGAGATCCCAGAGTCTCTTTCGTCAGAGGCCAAATCCTTCATTCTTGCCTGCTTTGAGCCTGACCCAAATAAACGAGCAACAGCCGGGGACCTGCTCAAGGATCCATTCCTACGTCAAAACATCAAAGGCAAAAAGAACAAGATCGCTTTCAAACCCTCAGGTAACGTCTCTGACCAAGTCTAACATGCTTTCTGCAGCTGTGATAATAATGAGACCTAGGTTGACCCTTCCGGTCACATCCATGGTGTGTAAGGCATTTTGGGCCTTGTGAGAGCGCACAGAACATTTTTCGCAGGCAAACACGTAGAGCTGCCAACCCCTCCCCCCCTTCATAACTCAGCATGCCTGCATCTCGCTGCTGTCTGGGATACTCGCAACAGGTCCAAACTGCCCTCAGCTGGCCAGTTACAGTCCAGATTGAACTTACACAAGAGATGAGTAGGAACAACAGGACCTGGGAAAATCAACAATAAGGCCTCACACTACCTTCACAGATGATTTCCATCCAGCCGCACATGTCAGCTATCCCACTGTCCATGAAAAGCATTCTCAGGGTGTGGTGTTTCACACAAACATGCACTCTGCTTTTTCAGAAAACGTTCACGATTTCTCTGACATTGTCAGAGGAATGTTAGTGAGTGACAAGCTCTGATCCAATTTCTAGTGAGCTGCTTACTGCTATCCAAACTGTCATTTAACCTCATAAGTGACTGATTTGAAAAACTCTATACATAGTATGCAACCTAAATAGCCTTTTACACAGAATAGTTCAGTAGTTTGATGTTAGTGTGTTGCTAAGCTAATGGCTTAATGACCTATTATTATTATTATTATTATTATTATTATTATTATTATTATTATTATTATTATTATTATTATTAAATAGAAGTTATATGCTTACACTTCAGTTTAAAAGGGGAGTTTTAAGGTTTTTTAATGTTTCTGAAAGAAGTCTCTGATGCTCCCCAAGGCTAAAAATGCTGTAAAAACTGATATATTGTGAATTTAAAATAACCTTTTTTATTTTTTTTTAAATGTAATGTATTCCTGTGATGGCAAAGCTGAATTATCAGCATAATTTCTCCAGTTTTCAGTGTCACATGATCCTTCTGAAATCATTCTCATATCCCTATTTGCTGCTCAAGAAATTTAACATTGAAACAGTTGTGCTGCCAAATATTTTTGTGAATGCAGTGATAAAACTTTTTTGGGATTATTTGATGAATAGAAAGTTCAAAAGAAGAACTGAAATATAAATCTTTTGTAACATTTTAAATGTATTTGCTGTCACTTTAGATTAATTTAATGCATCTTTGCTGAATAAAAGTATTAATTTCTTTAAAAAAAATCTTACTGACCCACCCTAAACATTCGAATAGTAGTTTATAATCAACATTCAAGTCTCCTCTTAGGTTCAGGTATAATTTGGAACACACATGTGATGTCTCCAGAGACAATGCGCTATATATTTGGAGCAAAGAAATAGCTTTATAGGCCTGGTGTATTCCCAGTTTTGTATATTAGACATTATAGTACAGGCTAAATATTAATATATCAATATCTCCTTCTTCCTTAATGCCATCCAATCGGCTGCTTTGGCTTGGATTCTTTGTGTAACAGTGTGGCAAGGTTTGTATCCACCATCTATGTATCCTTGTGTGTTCTTGAGGACCATAAGCTCATAATCATTGGTGTTTTGCTGGTTACTGGTGATGGTGTTGAGTGTATGCTCTCTGTGTGCTCTGATTGGTTCATTGTGTCATATCTTTTTCTTCATTCTCTTGATTTTTGTTTTGCTTTCTCTTCTCTGTGGTTTACTATTAATTTGGTTCCAGTGTTTTAACTTACTGTGGAAGGTTTTTGGAAGAGTTAGAAAAAGTAACTGTAACATTGTGGGTAACACTTTACAATAAGGTTCCATTATTTCCTGTTAGTTGAACAATACATTTGTTTCAGTATTTATTCATCTTTCTTCACATTAGTTAATAAAACTGTTCATTGGTAGTTTTTGTAAGCTCAGGTCCATTATATGAACAACTTTTGAATTTAATAATGTATTCGTAAATGTTGAAATTAACATTTACTTTAATTAATGCTTTAAAAGTATTCTTCATTGTTAGTTCATATTCACTGTTGTGATTGACAAATAATAACAAATCGAATCTTATTGTAAAATGATACCATATTGTGCTATTATATATTGTGATAGAAATATATAGTATATTAAATTAACCCCTTAGCCTGTAAAAATTGCCTACGCTGTGTACCGTGGAATGTTTGTACAGTTGAATTGTAGAAGTTTGATTTGATTTGTGGCTTTGAATTAAGGTAGTTTTGATTTTTTGATTGTTAAATTTTATCAATTTTGGCTGTTTAAATTAAATTGGGGATGAAAATATATATAGTTAAGTATCATACTGAACAGGCATTAACAAAATGTGTCTTTAGAACATTTAGCTGTTTTTATTTTCCTAAAACCCATGATTTACTGGAAATAATTTAAGAGCCCTAAATTTATTTAAGGTGTATGTATTGTTGTATCTCACTATAAACAGTTTGCAACATTACAAAAGTGACTTGATGCAAAAATACAAGTAATATTTTGAATATAGATTACAACTTGGTTTCTATTTTTCCATTATCATGTGACCGCATAAACTTTTCAGCAATTACTGATCCAGCCGTCAGTGTCACAAGTAACATCCATTGGCCTGATCAGTAGGGGCAATGATTTATGGTGTTGGAACCCGTTCTGCTGTCTGATGAATAAAAGGTTTTTTACTGGCATTTTTTTTTCAAAATAAAAAAAAACATATATTCTAAAAATATATTTTCTTGGAGCTGATCGTACGTGGGGGTGTTTATCACTTTAACACTCCTTGCTGAATAAAAGTATTGATATTTATTAAAAAAAAAGAAAGAAAAAAAATTGGCACTGCCCTAAAATTTATATGTAGAATTGTAATAAAAATCCTAAAATGTGTAAAATTAATTAATTTACCAAATAAAACATATATATGATGTTCTGTCATGTGATCATCGCTCCTAAAACTTGCTTTGCATCACAGAAATATGATATAAGTATATATATTATAAATGTGTATATATATCAGATATTTGTATGTCTGTATGTATTGGCAGAAGTTACAAATAGTAATGTTTCCAAACTTTTGACCTGTGTATGTATGTATGTGTGTATGTGTGTGTGAGTGTGTGTGTGTGTGTCCATTCATATTTTTTTCAAAGACACATGGCCATTTGGATTTATGTTCTCCTCCCTTTAGTTTACTTACGAGTTGTTTTGTAGTAGGAGTATGCAGGGAGCAGCAGCAGTGACCCGGGCTCCGTGTCTCCTGACTGCGACTCCAAACAAGACGTGTTCTTTGAGAAGAAAAAGCGCTCTAGCTCAGAGAACCTCATCAAACCACCCAGCTCAAACTTCCTCAGGTGAGCTCAGAAGATGAGCACTAAGGTGAATACAGAGCCATCATCAAGACTAACAAGGGTTCGCTAACCGGTCCAGACGAGTTTAGGTCACGCGCTGGTCAGCCATAGCTGAAAGTGTGTATATGTATGTGTTTATGTGAGCGTTGGATTAGCGTCTGGAATGTTAATGATGTGACTGTGTTTACGGAGCTTGAGAATCCACAGCCGCTTCAGCTCTCAGGCCAACAGTAAATCAACTTCCTGGGCATGAAGCGCTGAGGCCTGTCCTGACAGCTAGTTGACTCCTTGGAAACGCTGTTTAATTAACGCGGTGGAATGAGGAGACAGGTGTGCTGGGCCCTGGTTTCTGGGCAGGTGTATGTACATGTGTGTAATGAGATAATGCCTTTTACAGCAGGTACTCTCTGGTTGCTCATAAAATAATCCCATGAACACTTTACAGACCACTTCTTCACCTCGGTTTCAACGCACACACACCAAATCACAGAGCTGTCAAACATAAACCACGTTTCCTCTTTATCTAAATGAAATCATGTGTTTTTTTTAAGGGGTCATATGATGCGATTTTAATTTTTCCTTTCTCTTTGGAGTGTTACAAGCTCTTGGTGCATAAAGAAGATCTGAAAAGTCGCAAAGACTAAAGTTTCAAATCCAAAGAGATATTCTTTATAAAGGTCAACCACGCCTACCTAAAACGCATCATTTAAATATGCCCCCACATGTCTATGTCACTATGTGGGAAGATTTGCATAAGTTTCAAATCCAAAGAGATATTCTTTATAAAGGTCCTTTTATTCTCTCGCTGTTGCCGCCGCCATGTCGTGGAGACGCTGTGTGTTTCGTTGTGAAAGCGGAACTACTTTGTTTGGTCTTCCAAAAGAGGACACAACTAGAAATCAGTGGTTAAGTTGTATTTACAACACCGTTCCAGAACAGATCAACCCAAATATTCAGATGTGTGCAATTGCATTTTAATGTGGAGTGGACTGTCGGACAATGCCAGCGCTTCTTACTCACAGTCTGTAAGTACGTTCACATATGTAAAGAATTCACCACTGATGATTCAAACGCGAGTTTTGAGCAGTGTAGAGCAGCGCTTGTTGTTTGTCGTTTTCCTTCCTCTTTCTTCCTCCGATCACAAATGCAGACGACATGGTTTTGTTTACGTGGCGCGCATGCACTGCAACGTGTAAAAAGAAAAAAGTGTAAGTCAGTGGTTCTCAGTATGTGGAAAATAATGTGTGTTTTTTGAAACTTTAACCGCATAAACACATTACATTACACCAAATACACAAAATAATGTTCTTTTTAGCAACATCATATGATCCCTTTAATCATTACTCCAGATTTATATATACTTTGGCTGCTAAAGTTAACACTGACATTTAAGTGAATTGAATGTTTAACACGGTTAAATTCACAGTTAGTTAATTTGCCTAAACTGACCTTTAAAAGCTCAACAAGTATGAGAGATCACCTATGAGCGAAACATCCCTTATAAAACCACCTTTCTGCTTTAATTTAATATTTGTTTTTGTTTTGTTTTGTTTTGTTTTGTTTTGTAAAAACCAATCAGAGATTGTGATTTTATTTTTTTTATTGATAGCTGCCTTAAAAAAATAAAATATAAAAAGGTGCATGATACAGTGATGGCATCAGATGATAAAACATGGAACTGAATGACTACCATACTGTATCTGCAGATTTCTACATCAAATAAATTATATTCTTTTGAAATTTGTTCATCAAATAATCCTGAAAAATAACAGCACAACCATTTTCAACATTGATAAGAAATGTTTGTAAAGCAGCAAATCAGCATATTAGAATGATTTCTAAAGGATCATATGACACTGAAGACTGATTTTATTGTGATTAAAAGAGTTTTTATTTTGAATATTGTTATTTGACTACATTTTAAAATATATTAAATATTATTATTTAATGTATTTATTATATTATTGTTATGTTTTATGTTATATATAATGTTATAAATTTATTTATTTATTTTATTTTTGTTTTAGTGTTTGTATATTAACAGATATTTTAAATTGTAATAATATTTCACACTATTACTCTTTTTACTGTATTATTGATTAAATAAATGCAGCCTTGGTGAGCATTAGAGACAGCTTTCTGAAACACTGAAAAAGTCCTACCAACTCCAGACTTTTGAACAATATTGTATTGTACATAATGTAACATCTGCATGAAGCTGTTTAGATTCATATTTTCTTAGTGAATCAGTGTGAAATGTGTGTGTTTCAGTGTTCCAGATGAGAGTTCTACAGCAGAAGACCGCAGCTCTCCAGCCTCCTCTGAGAACAGCGACTCTGGCCTCTTCCTGCTGAAGAAAGACAGTGAAAGACGTGCCATACTCTACAAGGTCCTCAATGAGGACCAGGATAAGGTGACATCCAACCTCATGGAGAACCACATCCAGGTATGTATCCCTGGGTATTTGATTGTGTGTGTTAGTGGTGTATGGACTATCTGAATCATACAGTGAGGACTGTGTCCTTGTCTTTTAGGGTCACGAGGAGCTGAAGTTGTCAGTGGACCACATTAAACAGATCATCTGCATCTTACGGGACTTTATACGTTGCCCAGAGCGACGTGTCATGGCAACGACCATCTCAAAACTCAAACTGGACCTGGACTTCGACAGCACATCAATCAACCAGATCCAGCTGGTTCTGTTTGGTTTTCAGGACTCTGTGAGTTGACTGCAGTATAAATAGTATTGTTCTCGATTGCTACTGTACAATATACAATCTCAGTTTCCTACCCAGGCATGATCCACTATTGATAAAATCATATTTATGCTGCAATATTCATTTTTAAAACCCTAAATACAGATGTTTGACATGCAGTACCATTAGTAAGTTTGACATCAGGAAGATGTATGTATATATATATATAAATACTTTTATTCAGCAAGCATGCATTAAATTGATTAAAAGTGACATTTAAAGACATTTATAATGTTATAAAATTTATTTCAAATAAATGCTGAAAAATAAATCATGGTTTTCACAGAAATATTAAGCAGCAAATTATATTTATTATATTATAAAATTTATTTTGTTTATTTGGTGAAAAATATATGTTTGTTTTAATGATTTCTGAAGGATCATGTCGCACTGAAGACTGGAGTAATGATGCTGAAAATTCAGCTTTGACATCACAGGAATAAATGAAATTTTAAAATATATTCCTATAGAAAACTGTTGTTTCTAATTTTAATATTATTTTTCAATAGTACTATATCTTGATAAAATACATGTAGTCTTGGTGAGCATAAGAAACTTTTAAAAACATTTAAAAATCTACGCATGTTACATCCCCTTTTTTAAATTAATTTAATTTTTAAAGAATGATTTTTAATGAACAATGCACAAAGTCACTAAGAATAACTTTTATATGATTTATTCTAAGCTCTGCTTGTGTATTGCATATTTTTATTGATCTTATTCAGCGTATTTCGTTGTTGTTGACCTGATTTATTTAGTTTTTATTTTACACCTATATTATATTTATTTTTCTGCATCCTGCCATATTTTGCCTCTATTTATTATTTTATACTGAATCTTTCATTTATTTTATTGTCAAATATCGGCGCAATCTAATGCGAGAAGATACATGATTTTACTCATCGATCAACATTATGGAGCAAATTTTGCTTCAAAACAATAGATGAGTCTGTTCTCCTCTGATAAGGAGATTTGTATTTTGTTAGTTTCTCTTGCTTGTGCATCCTTAGTGTATCAGTGCCTCCCTCTTGTGTTTGGTTTGAGATTGATGAGATTAAGATTCCTCTTTCATCACTGTTTGTTTCAGGTAAATAAAGTGTTGAGGAACCACCACATTAAACCACACTGGATGTTTGCCATGGACAACATCATCAGACGGGCTGTACAGGCAGCTGTTACCATTTTAATTCCAGGTGTGTGTGTGTGTGTGCCTGTGTGAAAGAGAGAGGGAAGGAAAAAAAGAAACCAGAGGACTTGTGTGCAAAGAAACTGTGCGACTCATTTTGCATCTGTCTCTCTTCTAGAGCTACAGACGCATTTCGGGCCTGCATCGGAAAGTGAGGGTGCAGATAAGGACGCAGATGAAGTTGACGAAGAGGATGATGGGGACTTTGGATCAGTGGCACGTACGACCCAGGAAGATCAAGCGCTCACGTCTGGAGTCAGCACCCTCAGTTCAGTCATATCCCATGAGGCTCAGCGGCCACAGCACCCGCTGGGAGCCCAGATTGGACGCCTCAAGCAGGAAACCAGCAGGTACACACTATGATTCCTTAAAAAAACACTTACCATCATTCTGTTTAAGGCAGTTAAATATAAACCGTACACAAAATACTCTTTTGCCACCCCCTCCATTGGTGAGTGAATGGAAAAAAATACTCAAAATAGTAACTAAAAATACTAAATATTAAATATTTGTTCCCGGTCACGGATCTGTATTTCACATTATTTACTACAAATATACATGACAGTTCAACAGTTTGGGTTGGTAAGATTTTTTGAACATGTTTTTGAAAGAAGTCTCTTATTCTCTCTTATACTGTCTTTTTATTTAATCAGAAATAATATGAATATTCTGAAATATAAAATTATTAGGATTTATTATAACCAATTACTATTTTAATGGATTTTAAAATGTAATTTATTCATGTGGTAGCAATGCTGAATTTTCAGCACAATTACTCCAGTCTTCAGTGTCACATGATCCTTCTGAAACCATTCTATGTTAAAAAACCATTTAATATGCCGCTTATAAATATCTTTGTGGAAACCATGCTAAATATTTTTCAAGAATAATTGATAAATAAAAAGTACAAAAGAACAGGATTTACTTTAAACAGAAATGTCTTGTTCACTTTTGATGACACTTGACACTTTTCTGAATAATACAGTAAATCAATGTTTTAAATATATTTGCAATACATTCTATTATTTTTCATTCAAATTATTATTTACTTGTTTTACTTATTTTTTTTTTTTTAAATTTTTTTTTTACTTGTTTTACTTTGTATTTTTATGAAAAACAGCACAGGTCATTGTTTATATTTTAATGGTTTTATGATTAGATGTGTTCTGTCTTTTCTTGTTGGATTTAGTCTGAGAAGGATGGCTAGAATGTGTTAATAATGCTTTTGAAATGTATCTCAATGTTATGTCGCCCTCTTCAGGCTGCTTGAAGAACTGGTACAGAAGGAGAGAGAATATCAGCAGGTACTGAGACAAACTCTCCAACAGCGGGTACACGACATTGAGCTTATCAGGATCAGACAACAGCCTTCTGCAGGTTAGCTGTGTAACTAAATCACACACATTTATTGATTTAGACTTACGTAAAATCCATTCACTCTGTCTTTATTTACACTGAAATCTCATGTATGTCTGTATGCCAACTAAGGTAATAGAGAAAGTGTCAGCTCACCTTTATCTGATTTCCAGTGTCCTGTTCTGACCTTTAGAGTTGTTTACAACCAGATTATAGAAAAAAGCAAATACAAGTTCTGTTAAAAGAAAACTAGTGAGCCGCCGTAATGTCTGCTACCTACCTGCCCAATAAGTGACTAAGTTTAAAGTGTGAATGTGAGTCTTGAAATGCTGTCTATACTGTATAGATCTAGGGCTGCAATAAACGATTATTTTGATAATCGATTCATCTAACGATTATTAAATCAGTTAATCGACTAATCGTCGATTATTTCACTGATTAATCAGTAGACATTTACTGATAATTCAGCTTTTGCAATTAGTTCAAATATTGAGTTATACATATACTAACAAATAAATAAAGGTAATCACTTCAGCTTTTAAAAATCATATTATTTAATTACAATTATTATACAATTAATTTATAAAAACAATAAATATTTGGCACACAAAATGAGACGACAGAGAAACTATTATTCACCAAATGAGTCACGTCACTCATTTGGCACACAAAATGAGATGACAGAGAAACTATTATTCACCATTTAATTAGCTATATGAAAAAGAAACTGAATGACACATCATTGCCTAACATCTCTTTTTATAAGTCATATGGATAAGAAACAAAATAATCTTAAAATACCTTATAGGGTTATGATAAGCAAAACGGTCCTGAGCTAGATCAAGCTTTGATCTCTACAAACCAAACTATCAATTTAATAAATTAATATTTTTTCCCCACTAATAAAAAGATTTTATCATTAGCTAGCTCAACACTGGAGAGCTGCTTTTTAAAATCAAGTTGTAATTCTAACCGAAAGCGACACTGACACTGATGTTTTTCATGTTTTATACTGTAAAGCTGCTTGATTTAAAGCTATCTATTGTATAAAGTACTATATAAACAAACATGATGTGACTGGACTTTACTGAAGTACCGAACTACAGAGCTTGTGCAAGCATCCACATTGCTGTAATCAGATGCTTTCTTAACTGCTGCTTTCTCACCGCTGTCAGTTTTTGTTGTGTTTATTTCGTTATTGGGAGGAAAGCGCAGCATATATTAATATATTCATCCAAACGCCGTACAGCACCTTCAGGTTCAGCCACCTTTGCTCTGAAGCACTGTGTCGTCTTCTCTTGAATTGCATCCAGGAGGGCGCTACAGCCCCACACTGGTCAAATCACATTGTTGCAGGCTGTTACATTAGGTCATATGAGATCAAAGACTACTCGACAACAAAAATATTTGTCGACAGTTTTTGTCGATAATGTCGACTAATCATTTCAGCCCTAGATAGACCTTAGCATCTGTGTTTTAATATTCCTATATCTTCCCTTTGCCTTTAACAGAGATGCCCTCAACCCCCTCTATATTTCACATTGTCGCACATCCTGAGCCTGACAAGAAGCTCACTGACTGGCTGAAGGAGCAAGGTGCCGACTCTGAGACCATAGACAAGGTGAAACATATCACACTAAACTGTCTATATCGTGTCTTTCCCACGATTAGAAAATGACTCACTTTTTAATTGTCCATAAATAAAGAAACTGAAGATTTATGCCAAGTTCTTGTGGTTTCTCTCTGTGTCTGACAAGTTTGTTGAAGAAGATTTTACACTCAACGACGTTCTTTGCGATGTAACAAAAGAAGACCTGCGCTGCCTGAGGCTTAGGTGAGGGCTTAATTTGTAAGCATCCAAGTGAGTGATTGATTGTGTACACCGTATACTCTTCCTATTTTCTTTGTCAGGTGAGCCACTTATAATGGAATAAATACAGTACAGTAATATTAAATAGATTAAATTATATATGATATTTATAATAATATTTGTAATATAAAATATTCCTACTATTAATGTACACAACAGTATAAAAGTTTGGAGTGTTTTTGAAAGAAGTCAAAGTATGTTCACTAAGACTGCATTTATTTGATGAAAAATACAGTAAAAGCAGTCATTTTATGGAAAATTATTACAATTTGAATCAACTGTTTTTTGCTGCAATGGCAAAGCTGAATTTTAAGCAGACATTACTCCAGTCTTCAGTGTCACATGATGCTTCAGAAATCAAAAACATTTATTTTTATTATCAGTGTTGAAAACTGTGGTGCTTAAATTTTCAGGATTCTTTAATGAATAGAAAGTTTAAGGGAACAAAATTTATTTGAAACAGAAATCTTTAGTAACATAGTAATCTTTAGACAGAAATCTTACTGACCCTAAACTTCTGAATGTTTTTTTTTTTCATTTATTTAAATCTAATTTATTGTAAAATATATTTAGAATCAAGGGTATTTACATTTTACACTTACATTTACATTTTCATTTTAAGGGTATTTACACTTTATATAGCTTTATATTTACTTTATAAAAATATTATATTCATCATTTATATATGGGAACTACAACTACAAAAAGAAAAAAAAAATGGGCCAAGCCAAAATAGTACTTTTTAACCACAACCATTTTTTAAAACCATTTTAACCACAAATCACTGGTCTGTAAATTAGCAAAAACTTAGCAAATACTGTAGATAAAATAATTTAGTGCTGGATAACTTTTCCTTTTGTTTTCTTTAAATGTTTAAGCTGTGTAGGTAAAGTTGCACACTACTATTTACAGGAAGATGAGTCAATGTTCCACTCAATATTGATGGCTTCAAACAGTTCATGAGTTGCTAAAAATATTCTCCCAGTTAGTTGGAGTTTAATGAGAGAACAAATATTCTTTTTGGGGTTCAAATCTGGACTTATTCTCAAGCCACTTCTTGGTTGTCTTTGCAGTGTAGGCAGGAGCATTTTCTTGATGAAAAATAACATCTGATCGTTCCTCTTTAGACTACTTTTCAATTGTGGGAAGCACATTCTTCAGTATTCTTTCATACTCCAAAGCATTACTTGACTTTTCACAAGTACCAGTGGCTGAAAAGGCTCCCCACATCATAACACATCTGTGGTGGAGATGCATTCATTATTGTATTTCTCACCAGATCTTCAGACACCGCTCTGGTGCATCACACAGCTCCACTGAACCACTCTGAATCACACTTCCCATATTCTGCCAAAAACTTTGTTCTGTCTTTGATGCTTTTCCGAGACAGAAATGGCTTTTCAAGGAATGCATTTGCCTAATTCTTGCTAATTTCCTTGCAAGTAATTTGTGGTTGAGACTATTAGAAGCTTAGAGTTTGGCCCATTGTTTTGCCCAGAAGTGTACACCTGTAGTTATTCTGCAAGCTAAGTTGTCTCTAAGAAAATGTCTGCAATTAATAAAAAATATTTAATTTATTTCCCACTATAGAGGAGGAGCGCTGTGTCGTATCTGGAAAGCCATTCAGAGACATCGTAATAAAGGGCTTAGAAAGTTTCCGAAGGATGAAAACTGCGAGAGGTTGCTGTTGACGGACACCGATCCACACAATCATCCCTATAATGAGAGACCCTTACTGGCCCAAACCTTGTAATTATGTCATGCTCTGCACCAGCTGGACATGGTTACTTCAGTCTTTCACCTATGACCTAATGTGCTATTTTAGTATATATTTTCAGCCTCTCCAGCCTTTCCAAACATCTTATTTCCATTTGATTTCAATAGGAATAGCCATGAGGATGTAAACGACTCTATCTAGGAAAGACTGCACTTTCCGCTTTTTACACTGCCAGGCCAAGAGGGGTCATGTGACCCTCTCCAAGTGACTTGGGAATGGGCCTAGGACGGGCAGAGCAAACAGTGTTACCTACTTCACGTAGGACTTCAGATCATGCCATTTTAAAAGAGAGAAAATCTATGTTTATATTTGTTGTAGCTTAACAAGTCTGGGAAATGTATTATTCAATATAAAACATAGTTAGGTTTTTTTTTTTTTTTTTTTTTTTTTTTTTTTTTTTTAATGAGGGACTGTCTGGACAAAATGACCACATACCTCTCGGACCAGGGCTAATGAGCCTCTTTTAGACATACAGTATTTTGATAAGTTTCGATGTAATTACCCCAGTATGTAGATAAATAAACATGAACTAGTCATAACATTCAGTTGCAACTTGAGTAGCTATGGCACTTAATAGTTGCTTGGACTTCAAGTATTACTCAACTGTCTTTTCTTTTTTTTTTCTTTTTTTTTTTTTTTAATGTGCAAGACCAGGCTTGCTGAAAGTTAGTAGCAGTTTAAATTCAGTTTCATTCAGCCATTTTATAGTCTGAATGGAACAAAGCACCAAAAATGCTTATCCAGGATTCACAGATTCTTATATGATTTGTTTGTTCATTTTGTTTTAACGTTTCAACTGCCGTGTTTGAATGTTGACTTGTACACATGAAAGTGAAAAAAAAAAAGTGACACTTTGAGCACATCGACCTATTGTGGGAACGGTAGCACTTTGAGCACCATTGTTCCATCTAAGCTATTTAAATTATTTCTCCGCTGCATGCACCGAAAGTGATGTGTCGATGAAAGATTCTTTTCTCTGTCTTTTGATTTGAATGATTTGTAAACTGGATTTTCTGGCTGTGTCGGAGACAAAATGTGCTTTACTTTTTGTGACTTTTTTTTTCTGGCTTCTTTAATGAATAGAAAGTTTAAAGGAGCAACATTTATTTGAAACAGAAATCTTTAGTAACATTATACATTTTTACTGTGACTTTTGATCAATTTAATGCACCCTTGCTGAATAAAAGTTTTAATTTCTTTAAAAAAAAAAAAAAACTTACTGACCCCATACTTCTGAATGTTTTTTTTTTCATTTATTTATTTATTTAAATCTAATTTATTGTAAAATATATTTAGAATCAAGGGTATTTTACATGTGAACTACAACTACAGAAAAAAAAAAATGGGCTAAGCCAAAATGATTTCAAGACTTGAAGACTTAAATGATTTGTAAACTGGATTTTCTAGCTGTATCAGAGACAAAATGCCAACTTGTTTCTCCGAATTGCAAAACAGGTGAATAAAGTTCAGACATGCACTCCTGAGCTACTGCAAAGGTTGAAATAAACTTTTTTTGTTGTTTTTTTTTCATAAGATGTCACATGGCAGTTATTAGATGCCTTCAAATATTTGACATAGTTTAAGCTGTGGAAAATGTTGCAATCGCTGGAAACACTGTCAAAAGGAAAAGACATACATTTAAAAACAATAAATGTTAAGTTATTTAAAAAGACTAAGAATTAAATGGAAATGTAATATTTTATAAGGACATAAACATTGTTACTGTAACATTTCCTGTTCTGTATCATGTAAAGTGTTTTCTGTAAATTTTCAAATGTGTCCCTGTGTTGTTGTTGTTTTTTGTAATTGAGCTTATTGTTTTAGATTCAACGTTATTTTTATGCTTTCTGATGGTGACATAATGTGATATGATTTCACCTGAAGGTCACACCTGCACATTTTGCATGTTTTGCAAACAGATTAAGCCTCAGCTGCTCTCTGGTAACACGTCATGTTTTGGAAAGTTTTTCAATCAAAATGAATCGATCACGAGTCCATCTGCTTCACTAGCACTATATAAATAAGGGGTTTCGAACTCAATTCCTGAAGGCCCGGAGCCCTGCAGAGTTTTGTTCCAACTTGCAAACCATGCAGTTTAAAAACAAGCCTGAAATACTTGATTAGTTGGATCAGGTGTGTTTAACTAAACTCTGCAGGGCCCCGGCCCTCCAGAAATTTGACACCCCTGATATAAATGCTTTATTCATCCATTCATTCATTCATTCACTCATCCAGTCACAGCGGTTCTTGATTTAGCAGCTTGCTGTGGAGAGGGAGTTTTTAAGTAAAAAATGGCATGCATTTCCGCCTGGGCCTCACGCAATGCTATCATGTGACTTGGAAAAAAGTGAATGTGCCAGGAAGCATATTTCTATGTTGTTTTTAACTTAAGAACTAGTGTGTAGATCTTGAAGTAACATGTCTAATATATTTGTTCTATGGTATATTAAAAGCATATGTGTTTGGAATGTGAAGCTTTGAAACAATGAATGTCACTGACCAAATTTGTCAAACTTCTGAGATGTAAATATGATTAAATGGTGATTTTTACTCTTGTCATTTCAAATCAAGTCAAAAATGAGTTAGAAATGCAGAAAGTCTGATTCTGAATTGTTGTGAGCATTAGCCTAAATTGAATGTTTGCATATGAAATAACATTTAAATGAAAGTGACTTATGCATAATTTCTTGTCAGCGAGTCTAATTTAGAAATGACATTTTGCATGATGTCTATTTGATGCTCAGCTATCCAAATGAAGTGGTTATTGCAGACGGTTTTTAGTGAAGTTGGGGGGAAATTTACTCACTCTCAGAACAGAGGATTTTATTATAAGTGACAGCCATGTTAGCAATCGTTCATAGCTGCAACATAAAGAAGTGTAAGAGAATAACCTCACACTCTGAATTATGCACAGATACTACAGTGCCAGTAAAAGAATGGAATTTCTTGTGTTGGAAATATACTATGAGATCTGTATGAAAACGTCAGGGTGCTTATTAGACAGGAGTCATGCAAGTCCTTTCATGGAAGAACGTACGCAAACACCCAATTATGTGGGCTGTTGTGTTCAAAATGACTGTAGCTGGAACTCATCCCCTTCAAAAGGATGCAAGCAAATTGTTGATCAGATTCTTTCTGAAGCTCTGGTTCAATATCATTTATTCTTAAGTTAAAATGAAAGGTTAAGGAAGGAAGGACATCTGTGCAAGTGATCTGTGTGACTCAAACCATTTTATGAGAAGTGATCAACTGAGTTAGCCATGTTGTAAAAATGTGTGGCATTCAAACAACTGTCATGGAAATAAATTTGGTATACAAGGTATTTCCTCAAAGATAAACAATCATACAAGAAGTGTGTTGCAGAATGCCTTATTTAGTGTTACTTGTCTGCTTTCAAGACACGGTTCTTAAAAGAACCAATTTTGTCTTGTTGTGAAGAGCATTTTAATGATCTGAAGAATCTTTTTCTGCTATAAAGAACCTTTAGTGCAAAGGGAAATGTTATTTGGATGTTAAAGCTTCTTCTGATGAAGAACCTTTATTGCGAAGAGCGTGTGCTTTTAACAAATTTAATAACATGCCTGCTCAGCCACAGAAAACACTAGATTGTGGAAAAATCAATAAATTTTTATACATTTAAATACATTTAAAAATGTATTAAAATGAATGCAGGTTACCATAAATACTGTATATACCATATAAATATAAATAAATATAGGAACTTATTTCACAAGTAATAAGCATACAAACTTAAAATACTTATAAAAAGCTTAAAGAGCTACATAAAACAGTCAAAACCCCTCAAAATGACCTTATGGCAAACAAATATTTTTGGATGTTGCCAGCATTTTTGAACCTGCCACATCTACGTAATACATGAAATTATCATTCTTCTCATGTGCAGAACATTATTGAAATGTTTTTTCTGGGTGTTATTTATAGCTCTGAAGGGCATCTAAATTTAGCACTTTAGCTTATTTTAGAATTCTGTATAAGCAAAATACATATGATAGCTGGAAAAGAAAAGGGGACAAACTACTTTAAGCTCAGATGCAAAATTGTACATTTTGATTTGACTTTTTTTCCCACAATTGAAGACATTTAAAGGGCACATCCAAAATTAGCCAGTGCTATTTTAATCCTTCCTACAGTGAGTTAATCATTCATTTCTGCACATTTTACACCAACTAGAGTTGATGGAATTGGTGACACTTGGAGTAAAATAATAACCAGCCATTTAGTAACAGAAAGCTATCATGTTTTCTTCATCAGCACCATCACTTCTGTCCTCTACTTTCTCTTGTTCTCTTTCAGGTTCATTCATGCTAACACTATATAATTTGCTTTATTCACTCACAATTCATTTGACTTTTACTGGTGAGTTTATTCTCTATTTGAATAATTCTAGAAATTAGCATGACAACGGATATCTTGCACAAAGCAGCAGAACTGCAACAAAGAAAATGAACCACACAAAAACAAAGCTTTTCATCAAGGCAAATATCTCAATGTAAGACTAGAACCACTTTAAACTAGGCATATTTTGAGGTGATCAGGGTGAAAAAGATTAAAAGCACAAGCAACACTTGAAATCTGAGCCTGAAGCTCCTTTCAAACTATTGTTAAATTTTGTTAATCCAAGTTAAATAATAAAAAAGGTATTCCAGTAGGTTTGTTTGTTCCTTAAAGGGACAGTTTACCCAAAAATGAAAATTCTGTCATTATTTACTCACATTTGTGAATAAGTTAGGGTCAAAAGACAATACTAGATCCTATTTGTCATTGTATGGAGAGAAAAAAAAAGACATTTATCAAAATATCTTCTTTTGCTTTCCACACAAAATAAACAATATCTCTTTAATGCTCTTGACCAGTTTAAGTAAATCCTTTATATAAGTGTAAAGTCGGCACATCTTTATGTGTCAGCAGTGACATGTTCAGAGGAAGTCTCTAACTGCCCAGATTAAATATTAACTGACATATAATTTATGCAAAACAGGTGTGACAACTGTAAATGGTTAAGTTGTTATAGTTGATAAGTGCAAGGTTTTGAGTAACTATGTGGATTTAGGCCAATGAGATGATTCATAACAGTTTTTTTTTTCTGTCATATCTCTGTTACATAAATTTGTGTACAAATCATCAAAAATGAATGTCCAATGCCATATGCATTTAAGAAACTGGATTTGTTCCTCAACATAGAGTGTGATACATTGTTGACAAAAATGACTGGCCTTTAGACACTTCTTTTTTGCAAGGGTGCAACATGATGATGATGATGGTGATTTCACGAGTATTCACATATTTCATGACTATTCCTAATATGTGGTTCTACTTCTACCATATTCCATTATTTTAAATTGCAATAATATTTCACTATATTACTGTTTTTTTTTCTGTATTTTTGTTTTCAAATACATGCAGCCATGATGAGCAGAAGACACATTAAAAATCACTGATCCCAAACTTTTGTACAGCAGTGTATATGTTTTAGTAATAATACAATATATTTAGATAACTAAATGCATTGTGCTGGCCTCCAGCATGCCCTTAAAAAGGATGCAAGCAAATTGTTGATCAGATTCTTTCTGAAGCTCTGGTTACCTCTAAATATCATTTATTCTTAAGTTGAAATGAAAGGTCAAGGAGGGAAGGACATCTGTGCAAGTGATCTGTGTGACTCAAACCATTTTATGAGAAGATATCAACTGAGTTAGCCATGTTGCAAAAATGTGTGGCATTCAAACAGCAGTCATGGAAATAAACTTGGCATTCAAGGTATTTCCTCAAAGATAAAGAATCTTGCAAGAAGTGTGCTGCAAAATGCCTTCTTTAGTGTTACTTGTCTGCTTTCAAGACACGGTTCTTAAAAGAACCAATATTGTCTTGTTGTGAAGAGCATTTTAATGATCTGAAGAATCTTTTTCTGCTATAAAGAACCTTTAGTGCAAAGGGAAATGTTATTTGGATGTTAAAACTTCTTCTGATGAAGAACCTTTATTGCAAAGAGCGTGTGCTTTTAACAAATGTTTAACATCATGCCTGCTCAGCCACAGAAAACACTAGATTGGTAAAAAATTGAATGGAACCATTTGAATGTTTCCCAGAGTGAGATTGGATTGAGTGATTATGTAATGTTACAATTTAATAGATGATCAGGCATTTTAAGATTTTAGAAGGTTATTCAAGTACTCAATGTTAGGTGAACATTAAAATAAATGTCATATTAATAAGTACATATAAATATTTATAAATCACATTTATTCATTTTTAGTGTTCAGTTGATTGCATGAATCATGCAGTTTGCACTTTTTATTTTTAAATGGCTAAAATACACTAAATATATATTTAGAATAATACATTTAAAAATGAATTTAAATGCATGCAGGTTACCATTAATATATACCATATAAATATAGGAACTTATTTCACAAATAATAAGCATACAAACTTAAAATACTTAAAAATAGCTTAAAGCTCTTCAAAAATAGCCAAAACTGCTCAAAATGACCTTATGGCAAACAAATATTTCTGGATGTTATTTTGTCTTGTTCTATACTGAAATGCAGAATTGTATTTCTACATTCTATTTCATCAGCATTTTTGATCCTGCCACATCTACTGTACGTAATACCTAAACCTCTGAACTTATCATTCTTCTCACATGCAGAACATTATTAAAATGTTTTCCTGCTTGTTATTTATAGCCTTGAAGGGCGTCTAAATTTAGCACTTTAGCTAATTTTAGACTTCTGCATAAACAAAATATATATAAGAGCTGGAAAAGAAAGGGCGACAAACTACTTTTAGCTCAAATGCAAAATTGTACATTTTGATTTTACTTTTTTTCACAATAAAGACGTCCACAATTAGCCAGTGCTATTCTTAACACTTCCTACAGTGAGTTAATCATTAATTTCTGCACATTTTACACCAACTAGAGTTGATGGAATTGGTGACACCTGGAGTAAAATAATAACCAGCCATTTAGTAACAGAAAGCTATCATGTTTTCTTCATCAGCACCATCACTTCTGTCCTCTACTTTCTCTTGTTCTCTTTCAGGTTCATTCATGCTAACACTATATAATTTGCTTTATTCACTCACATGTAATTCATTTGACTTTTACTGATGAGTTTATTCTCTATTTGAATAATTCTAGCAGTTGACAACCGATATCTTGCACAAAGCAGCAGAACTGCAATGAAGAAAATGAACCACATAAAGCTTTTCATCAAGGCAAATATCTCAATGTAAGACTAGAACCACTTTAAACTAGGCATATTTTGAGGTAATCAGGGTGAAAAAGATTAAAAGCACAAGCGACACTTGAAATCTGAGCCTGAAGCTCCTTTCAAACTATTGTTAAGTTTGGTAATCCAAGTTAAATAATAAAAAAGTATTCCAATAGGTGTGTTTGTTCCTTAAAGGGACTGTTAAGCCCAAAAAATGAAAATTATGTCATCATTTACTCACATTTGTAAATTAGGGTCCAATACAATACTAGATCCTATTTGTCAATGTATGGACAAAAAAAAAAAAAAAAAAGTAATTTTTCAAAATATCTTCTTTTGCATTCCACACAAGACAAACAATATCTCTTTAATGCTCTTGACCAGTTGATGTATATGCAAGTAAATCCTTCATATATGTGTAATCAAGTCGGCACATTTGATCATCTTTATGTGTCAGCAGTGACACGCTCAGATGAAGTCTCTAATTGCCCAGATTAAATATTAACTGACATATAATTTATGTAAAATAGGGTGTGACAAGTGTAAATGCTTACCACATACATTTACTTAAGTTTGCACAGACACTTCAGTAGCACTGATGTATTGACAGCATCTAAAACCTAAATAACTTACAAATGTCCTTTAAAGATGTACAGATGTATACAAATCCTTTTTTAATCTATGACTATTTAATTCACGGATTCTTGAATTCATGAATCAGTCGGTTGATTGATTGTATTTATAATGTATTCATAATCACAGGTGTGTATTACAAAGTATTCCTAAAGGCATGTCTAAAATTAGAAAATTTGTATATAATGTTAAAACGTTTTAAATGAATTCATTTATTTGTAAATTAGTGTTTAAATGAGTATTTTCAAGCATGTGAATAACATTTGACCCTTCGCTGGTTTAAAATCAGACACATTAATCAGAGGCACGTGGTTATGGAAACAGGAAGTAGATTACATTTCCAACTGTCTCACACACCTGCCCCGACCGCAGCGTATATCCACATCAGAAGAGTTTCATTCGGGGAGTGAACATAAATTCCAAAGGGTGGGGGAAATTCCAAATGAAGGTTTAAATTGAGTGTTCATCAAAAGCTCTTCAGAACGTTTTCTGTGTGGATTACCACTCTCTTAACAACACTTAAACACTTTATGAGATACTGGAGCGCTTCCAAAGAACCAAAGATGGCTTGCCTTAAAATCTACACTTTGAGTTTCCTCATACTCATCGCTTTTTTTGTGGAGACAGATGCAGGTGAGTGAATGTGCTTTTAAAATATATGTGAAACATTCTTTTAAAGCACTGTTCTGCTGAATGTGTTAATGATCCGCTGTTATTTGAGACATTTTGTGTGATATAACACACTGATTGCATGGAGTAGTATTTTCACTTTACAAATAAAGATTTTGTGCTCATGGGCACAGATTTAGTATAGTGAAAGCTGGATTACGTATTCAGCTTTCCTGGCTGAATGGAGACTGGGAAACTTTTGTATTAGCATGCATGTGAAAGTCCTTCTGGTCCAGTTACTGTTACAGTAGATACAGATTTTATTTTAGACAATAGTGGAACATTTTACATAGCCTGCAAATGTGTGAACATCAGAATAACACTTTCACTCCTGTTTCACAGTGAGTTGCTGTCTTAGTTACACGAAGCACCCTCGACGCTGTGGAATTCTGAAAGGCTACATTATCCAAAACATGACTGGCAGCTGTGATCTTGCAGCAATAATGTAAGTTATATTTTTGCATACACGTCTGATGTAATTAATGTAAATGATGCAACATTTACATACTCACAGAAATATAATAATATATATAATATACATTTGTATACATTTTTATAATTTAGAAAAAAAAAATGTTGAACAAATTACATATCTATAAATCATTTTTTATGCTTTTTTTTAAATGAACTTTTTTTAAAAATATGTAAATGTA
Source organism: Cyprinus carpio (assembly GCF_018340385.1). NCBI lineage: Eukaryota > Metazoa > Chordata > Actinopteri > Cypriniformes > Cyprinidae > Cyprinus > Cyprinus carpio. The sequence continues at coordinate 17,691,873 of NC_056595.1, forward strand.
TTTTTACTAAAAAATAAGTGCTATTTTAAAAAAACATTTTAATTTTATTATTTAATATGTAATACAAACAAACAGTAATTTTACTAATATATATGTGGTTTTATGCATATCTATATTTTTTTTATATTTTGCAAATTTGACAAATATGTGTATAAATATAGATATTTTTTTTGGTAACTCATATCATAATGCATTACCTATTGTTATCAAATCCCTATACATCCACCTGTGTTATTTTGATGACTTCACTATTGTTTTAAACAGTATAATAGAATGAGTGTGCGCTGTTACTGGAGCAGTACCATTTCAAAATTTACACTTTTGTACCTTATTTACTCTTAAAGAGTGCATATTCTTAGAGTGTGTGTTCACATTATTGTAATGTGTGAATATATAAGAAAACATTTAAATATATAGAATATTGTTATATTATTAATATAATATAATGTATTCTTTATATATTTTGGGGGGTTGAGAAAGAGGATCATGTGTATTTGCAATGCCACATGCATAAGCTTTGTTGACAATGACTTTATAGACATTAGGCTGCTGATAATGTTGTCTCTGGTGCTAAAGTTCACTGTAATTTACATCATTGCAGCTTCCAAACTGAGAAAGGAAAATCTATCTGCGCTGACCCAGCACAGAATTGGACACAGAAGAGAGTTGCATGTCTGAAGTATGAGAGCATATCTTATCAATCACTATCATAAAGTAATGCAGTCTTACCACATATTGTGCCCTTAAGAAAATTAACTGATGGAATGAAAAATGTTCTGTGCCCTTTAGGATGAAGGCAGCAAGAGTGAAGACTGGCGGTTTTTAATGTTTTAAGAACACCAAAAAGCAGAGGCTCTTCTGGAGTTTTCCTCTTTAAAAAAGAGAACTTATTTTCTTTATATTGGCATCACTTAAATGCACTTTCTTGTACAGAGTATTTATGGAGGGAAAATACAAGGCAGCTTTACTACACTGTGGATTTTAGGCCTCTTGTTGTTTTTTAAACTATGCAAAATATTTTAGTTAACTCACTAACCAAGTTCACAATTTTTACTAATTCAAATACTATTTAAATGTCATCTATAAAGACTAATATAGGCAAAGGAATTATATATTTGATATCGTTCACAAATGGTTTTTAAGGGTGGATGTATTTTGAGCTTTGTTTTGTGGAATGGCCCCTTTGGTTAGTCAGTGCTGCCCTCTACTGTTAAAGCTATGCCAGTATGACAAAGTAGGAAATGTTTTTCCATCTTTAAAACTTAATTTATACATTTTATACAATTGTATATATAAATTGTTTTTGTTTTCTGTTACGTTTCACTTATATGTGTTTTTAAATAAAGGTCACCAAAATGAAAACACAAACTAACTTTACTATGGATTTTCAGGTCTCTGTTGTTTTTTAACAACTTATTTATAGGGCAAAATATTTCAGAACTCTATGTATTGAAAAAGGTTTATTATTAACTCACTAATTCAATTCACAATTTATTCATTCATTTATATGTACTGATTAAAAAAAAAAAAAAAAAACTTTTAAATGTACTCATTATTGTGCTCAATACATCACAGTAATCCACATGACTCCAGTCGATCAAATGGCATATTAAGAAGCAAAAAGCTATGTGTTTGTAAGAAACAAAGTAATCTTAAAGACATTTTTAACTTCAAACTGTTGCTGGACTGAAGTCATATGAATTACTTGTGAATTATTGTGATGTTTTTATCAGCTGATTGGACTCTGACGGCATCTATTCACTGCAAATGATCCATTGGTGAGCAAGCGATGTAATCTTGTGCACACCATGTGCCAAGCATGTCATCAAATTAAAATGAGGGTACAATCATTTTTCCTGCTAGTCAGTTCATTGATAATTCAGTGATGTCATCCAGTTCAGCTCTCTTCCAGTAGTGTCTGTGCAATCAGTCAAGCGTCCCCAACTTAGCAAGCCAAAGGCGACAGTGACAAGGAACTAAAACTCCATCTATGACAGAAATGGAGAAAAAACCTTTTAAATTTATGGCACATCTAGTTGACATGGTCTCCGCTGACATTCAGGGCTGTATTGGTCGTCTATAGGTGCTGATTCACCATCTGGTCTAGATATAGACTGGATCCGGATGGCTACGGTGACCTCAGAACCTAAGAATGAATGAGACTAATTTGAGCGTAGATGCCATTCTTCTTATGATGTAGCGAGTATATCAGGTTTTATGGGAAGTGTTCCTGGTTCCGGATGACTTAACTAATGCAGCCTAACAATCCTTTAACTGATTTGAATTATAGAAATGCAATAGTGTGTTATGTGTAAACCAGGTTAAAGAGATGGGTCTTTAATCTAGATTTAAACTGACAGAGTGTGTCTGCCTCCTGAACAACACTAGGTAGATCGTTCCAGAGTTTGGGCACAAAATAGGAAAAAGATCTGCCACTGCAGTTAATTTTGATATTCTAGGTATTATCAAATGGTCAGAGTTTTGAGATGGCAGTGGACGTGAAGGACTAAAATGCGTTCAGGGCTTTATAAATAATTAGCAAGGTGTAATCGATGTTCAATGAGGAGTCAGTGCAGTAATGATAGAACTAGGCTAATATGGTTCTACTTCCTGGTTCTAGTAAGAACGCCAGCTGCTGCATTTTGGACCATTCTGGAGTTTATTAAGCGCGTAGAACAACCACTCAATAAAGCATTACAATAATCTAACTTCAAGGTCATGAACGCATGAATTAACATTTCTGCAATTGACATTGAGAGCATAGGTCGTAATTTAGATATATTTTTATGATGAAAAAATGTGGTTTTATAAATGCTAGGAACATGGCTTTCACAGGAAAGATTGCTATCAAATGGCACACCCAGATTCCTAACTGATGACAAGAATTGGCAGAGCAGCCATCAAGTGTTAGACTAGCTGTTTCCCAAATGAGGCACTATACACTATGTTCTTCTGCACTATGTACTCAACCATGTAGTGTATGAATTATATAAGGTTATTTCATCATTCATAATCAGAGTCTGATAGCCCTTCCCCCTTCTCTATATAATTTAAGTTGCAAAAATTGAGTGCATGAAGTGTCCAACGTACGGGTATTTGAAGTGCACTTTTTCTTATTGGAATTTTCGATGTGAACACACTACTCGCACTGTTTATACTACAAAACGTCAAAGAATAGTGCATGTGATTTGGGATGCACATTAAAGAATACCCTAGACATGTTACTTGTATAGTTTTGAATGGGCAAAAATGCAACAGTCTCTATGGCAGCTCTATTGAAGGAAGCCCCGGTATAAGTCATCGCGTCACTGCAGCTGCCATTAGAACAGAGCAGATGTTTTCAAAAGAACTTCTAAACAAAAAAAAAACCGATACAAATAGAACCACAATAAAACAAACATACAAAAAACAATGACAGGATAAGATGATTATCAACAATAGTAGGTAACACTTTACAATAAGTTTCAACGGCTCTGCTTAAGAAATCCCAGTTGCTATGGAAACAGTCAGCGTTCTGAAGAATAAGCTTTTTTAACGTTTCACAGCCAAAAGTTTTTTTTTTTCTTTCTTTTTTTTTCATTTCCACAATTATGTTAATAACATATGTCAGGGCATGAAATTCCCATTTGCCCGTCACTGTATGTCATGGGAGAAACAGTCAGTCACACATAGGAGTGGAGCTGCAAAACTCTGGATAAACTGAGAATCAAGATTCTCTAAACAAAACAGCTTGTAAACTAGATGTTCTGACAAAAATTAATGTTAATTGCTGCAGTGTTGCTGCAGACCGGAGGTAATTTTAACACACTCAATTCCTTCAATCAAAGCTAGTGTGATGACACTTAATCTGCACATGCTCAGTAGGATTCTCTCACTGCCTGTGAAAAGGTAGTACAATCATTTCATGATCACAGAAGTTTTTATAAAATACTGATTTTGAGGTATTACACATGGCCCAGTGTATTCACCTTTTTTGTCTGTTGACATATTTTCTATTAGAAAATGAACATATTTAAATGTAAATCTACATTTAAAAATTATTAGTGTTAAAATGTGTTGCTTTTATATATATATATATAAAATTTAAATATATTTTACTCAAATACATAATAATCAGCTGATGAGTCATGAACAGTCTTTAACCAAACTTTAATACAAGATAAATTTTAACAGAATAACTCAATGAGATCATGTGGAGATAAAAACCTTTAAAAAATAAAAAACATTTAAAAGCAACATTATTAGATACTACATCAGTAAAGTGATTACTTTGAGGTAGGCTTTTATTTGAGATACAGTGGGTTAATATGACTTATTTTTCATTGTTAAAACTGCATTTAATTTAATATTATAGTCGTGTCCTTATTAGTGAAAATAAGAAAATGTATCAATTGTTTTATTAATTCGTGTACCTATATTTGTTTCTTGTATCAAAACAAGACTAGTGTATTTCAAGTAGTCTGTAAGTTATGAAGGAAGACGTAAAGAAAAAAAAATGCCCCCGGTCTCCAGTCACCACTGTTCATATCCATATAATTAACTTTTCTTTGATAATAAAAAAAAAGAAAAAGAAAAAGAAACCCGCATCAGAACCAGCCAAGTCTTACCAAGATAGAGTTGTAAAATTATTTTACGTCTGTAAAATTATTACATCTCACCGCCTGATATACGAACCTGCAGCAGCGCCCAATATCTCAAGCTTCAGCTGGCGCTGCGTGTGACGTCAGTGTGTGCGTGCAGAAGAAGACGACTTTTACCAGGGTGCTGTGGCGAGCGAGCGTATGTGGATAACATTGAAGACACCCAAATTCGCTTTCAGTTACTGACAACTAAACAAACACAAGAGGAATTTTTTTAAAGGAGCAGTGTTACCATTTCAAGGTAAGTACTTGCAGTTTCAATACGCCGTTGCGTTTTATTTTGTATAAATTAGCAGGAAGGCCTGCAAAGTGCCAGCTCAATGATAATGTCACGCACTGTCAATGAACTTCATGCCATGCTTCGGGTTAATAAATAAGTTTACATGCACATTACTAATGTGGTTAAATCTAGAAAGATCCATACTGTAGACCGGGGTGGGGAACTTTGATCGTGGAGGGCCACTCTCCTGCAGAGTTTAGCTCAAACCGCGAAAAAAAAATACCGAACTGCATCCTGAAGACCTTGATTAGCTGGTTCAGGTGTGTTTGATTAGAGTTGGAGCTAAAGTTCAGGATCAGCGTTCCCCACCCTGCTGTAGACAGTCACCTTGCAGATAACGTTAACTAAATTGGCGGAAAAGCATATACTTTGGTATTTTATATAATATGAAGGTCTACCTTAGCCTGGCATGATCTGAATAGAGCATTTTTTTTTTTCTAAGGCTTGTTTTCTATGAATTATTTCTCTAGAAAATAGGAAAGTCGATAATAAAGGACGAATTAGATTTCTGCGCCACGTGCATGTGAACAGGAAGTGCTTAAGATCGTTGACCTTCAAGTGTTCTCTAAAGAGCGCGGAATGAATATTTTTGCTTTCTATTTATATATTAACTTATTAGCTACTTTACAGATAACAAATAAAAATAATAATGTTGGTTTTCGTCCTTGCGGTAAAATGTAACTTCCTTGTGACCATGTGTTCCGGAAATGAGAATAAAAGTTATTTTGTAATTTTGTTAGTTCTCAGTGCTCTGCGAGAATTGGCTTGTAACCTGATTTACAATGGACCAACTTCCAGATCAGTGTTTAATGCTGGTTGTGACAATCACATGCACTCCTCTTCAGTGATGTTCTCTGGGTATTTGACCAAGTCCTGAGAGAAAAGATCTTCATCCATGTTTATTCAAGCTTGAAATGCATTTATGCTTGCAGAGCTCAACAATAAGTGGTTTCTATTTATTGGGGTCGACATATTAATATCACATATCTACTTTTTGCTTGATCTCAATATCCACCCTGTTATTAGATACCTTTGCTTGCAGAAAAAATGAATCAGGGATGACCTTGCAATAAGAAGATTGGAATTTCAGATGTATATGTGTGTATTTGTTTTCATGTTCAAGATTATTTTGTGTTGAAACATTCTGGTTTGTGTTCAGGAACCTTGAGGTATTATTTCGGATGGACTGGGCGTCATCCATGACTCAATCTAAAAGACAAACGTTGCATAGTTTTTCATTCATCTCAAGTAGTTTTATTTATTCAGCGTGTCCCAACTCAATCATTTGACCTTCGGTGTTATTGTTTCAAGCAAGTCTTAACTGATAAAATGTCAAGTGAATCTGCATGACATTATAGTGTTGCAAGACTGAAAAAAGCTGCCGATTGTTCTCTTGGGTGAATTAGTAGGAAGTTCCTCTAACCGTATGCACAAACACTTCCTTTAACATAACCTATTTTTTTTTTTTTTTTTTTTTTTTTTGTAATTCAAACATTAGTATATTCATTGGAACGCAGAATAAGGAAAGGATAAAATAAACCTCAAAATGACAATATGGGGAAATATGTCCAGCAACACAACTGTTTTGATGAACAGTTTCAATGTTGTTTGATTACTTATAGTTTCAAAACATAGTACTTTAGTCAGTTTTGTGTTTTTCCCTCTAGCTTCGTTTGGTTCGTGTAAATCCTTTAGTGGGCCACTAGATTAGTAAATGTTTGTGGTGCACGTCACATTATCAACATTATATAATCTCCATATTGATTTTTATCTACTGCTAACTACCAGTGGAGCCACTATAGAGGGCGGCAGCGGCGGCTCTAGGGTTTTGGACGGAGTTCAACGAATCAAAAGACTACTACTTTTTTTCAGTGGATAAAAACAATTTTGGACTTTGAACGAGGGGGGCTGTGTTTATGAATTCAGAGGCTTCAAAAAGAGCATTTCGTCTGTGCAGGATCTTGTGAGAAACTTTGTGTTGCTGAAGATATTTTATATCTCTTCCATTTCAGAGTCCATGGCAGGAACAATTGATCAGGCCAGAATGAAGTTTTCGAACATAGTAAGTTCTGTTTTTGACAAACTTGTCTTAAAACATTTTTTATATTTTAAGTACTTTAATACGTAATACTTTAAATATATACTGTATATATTTCTTGAAGCCTAATTTGTTTCCCCTCTGTTAATAGGTAAACAGTCGCTCGTATACCCGGTTCAATCAATCTCAGAATCCTGATGGAGAAAGCAGCCGCGTGGAGGTGAAGCTTGCTGCAGATGGTGAAGAGGAAATGGATGGAACAGAACTAGGACCCGTGCAACATGACACGTACACAAGATCCAGTCATTCTATGCCATGGAACAGGTGGAGGATTCTGGTTTGGGTGTGTGGGGTGCTGGTCATCTTTTGTGTAGGTGAGGTATTTTGCAGTTTTTTCAGTTTTTTGCTATATCTGAATGAATATCATGCAGTCATTATTAAATATGTAATAATGGACCCTATGAAATCCATTTTATTTTTTCCCCAAATTCTGTTTTATTTATTTCCAGATTCTGTGTTTTCATATTTAAATAGTGGTCCTTTTTCCTTTTCCATGTCACAATTTGATTAAAATCATCCAAATTTTGCCATATTCTGTGACATTCTACATTATACTGTAAATTTCATTTCATTATGAAACGGATCCATTCTGCAATTCTGTCCTCATTATGGAAATCATAAGGCCATGTTAATATAAAGAAATGCAAATTAGAATATAGATACGAGTAGAAATTATTTTACGTTAGAAGAGATATTAAATTGGTTGCCAGGGACAACGGCCAGTTAAAAAAAAATGATCTAGGGCTGTCAAAATGACTGAAAAACGAAATTCAAATTGTTTGCTTAAATATCAATATTCAAATTATATTCAAATTTAAAAGCCATAATTTCAGTTAGGGGGAAAAAAGCTTTTGGCTTCTCCCCTGATGCCACAAGAGGGTGCATTGGACAAAATATTATGCACATTTCTTCAAAGCATAATAAAATAACATGCATTGAAAAAAGTGCATAACGTTTAAAATAATGTTTATAAACTATATTTAATTAATAAAGTTGCTTAAACAATTAGAAACAAACAGCATCATGCATGTATGTATAGTTTAATACAAAGGACCGAAAACCAACCACAAAGAGTACTTTCTTCATTTAAAAACTTGAGATGCAGTGGGATGGGAAAACCTGCCATAGAGTCTTGAGACATGTTTTTTTAAAGTTAAACTTACATTAATTTTACATAGCTTTCTCTCTTGTGCAGGACGCTAGTGCAGTGGTGATGGATGTCCCTCTAGAAAATGCGATAAATATACGTTCTGTGTGAATGGCTTGGTTTCGGTTTTAATGTAAACAACATCTTTCCCGCATTGATTGTTCTCTTTTTCTGCAATATTTTGAATGAACAACGTAGCAGCGCCGCATCTAGTAGCTTCAACTGGATAGGCTAGCAAAAGCATTAAATTGCAGCACTTACATCTTCGTCACATTTTGTGCGCCACTGATAAGGCTGCCTGATGCAAACCTATAATTCGAATGCAACGTTTTTGCATTTGAATGTGGATTTTTATTTTAAATTCGACAAATATTTGAAATTAGAATTTTTTTGAGTCATGTAATAAGTTGTTTTCAGGAAATGTTCTCAGTTTTTACCGCTCACGTGAGAAACGACAGTCATAGTTTTCCTTTTACATTTTCCATGTCCCAGGTTTACTCATCGGATATTCTGTCCACCATAAGTCTGAGTCGGCTCCCTGCCCTACAGCAGTTTCAGCTATTCAAGAAGTTCCTCTGAATTATCCACCATCTTTGGATTGGAGTGACCTTGTTACACTTCTGAATGATAAACTGTCATCTAAAGCCATTGAAGAGAAATTAGGGTAACTGTAAATCATTGAATATTATTGCTCATTGTGAGAATTGTCAGTTTAAACATTAAAAAAATTATGATTGCTTAACTTAAAGTACACACATCTGTTATTGAACTTCTCGGATTTTCTGTTCCTCTTCCATCAAGGGAGCTTTCCCAGAGTGACCGTAAGGCAGGATCATTTCTAGATAACAAGCTAGCTGATAATATCCATGATAATTTCACGCAACTGAATATGGACCCCTGGGTTGATGAACACTTTGTGAAGCTACAGTTTCCTGACAGGTCAGTATCAGCTACATTACAGCAAAATAAAACCTCTAAAAACACCTCAGTAACTGCATAGCAGCACTCTAAAACAGCTCAGAACACCTTAGCGCTTGCGCAGCAACATGCTAACACGCACCTAACACTCTAAGAACAACTATGAATGCAATAAAATAGCAGCATGCTAACAAGTGTGTGACACTCTAGAAACCTGTCTAAACACAGTGAAAACCATATAGCAACATTCTAACAAGTGCATAACACTAAAAACCATTCTGAACATCAAAAAACACATAGCAACATGCTAGCAAGCATATAACAGACTAAAGCAACTCTGAACACCGTAAAAACCAAATAGGAAGGCGCTTACAAATACATAATATGCTAAAAACTGTCAGAACACTAGAAAACCTGCATAGCAACATGCTAACAATCATATAACACACTAAAACCACACTGAATACAATACAAAACAAATAGTAACGCTAATTTGCACAAAACACATTAAAAACATCAGCACAGTAAAAAGTTTTTTACGTATATACGCGCAACCTTTCAAAGTACCTTTTGAATGTAAGCGGTCGACACATGCACTCTAGAAAGCTTCATCTTTTGTCCAATGTCTGCTCCATTTTTCTCCAGACGTTATGACCTATAAATATGTCTTTGAACTCTTTTAAACTAAAGTTGCAACTCTTTCATAACCCTCTCTGAAAATCACTTGTCAGTGCGGCCGTCTGTTGTTTTTCCGTCTCTAGTTTAGTTTTCTACTGTGAAACAGTGGCCTGGGCCATTGATGCCACCTTGTGGAACAACTGATTAGTGCAAAACAAATTCAATACGCATGTGAGACCTGCACATACAAAGTATGCGTGGTTACAAAAATCTTGTGCTGTGCGTACTATTCTAATGACAAAATTCAGTCACACGCACTCTACAAGTGAAGTATACTTTGGGTTTAATTCAGCATGCTAACAAGTGCATAACGCAGCTAAAAACCACTCTGAATACAATAAAAGCTGCATTGCGACACACTAGCAAATGCAAAATATCCCAATACCCTCTCTGAACACAATAAAACATAGGTACATGCTAACAAATACATAACATTCTAAAACCTCTCTGAAGACTGTAAACCCCACATGACAACACGCTAAAAAACACTTGGAACCCTTTTGCAAATGCAATCAAGGTTTTTACTTTTTCTTTGGATATGTTATTTGTAATTTGGACTGTATTTAACTGTAACAGGTCCAAACCAAACAAAGTGTTATTTGGGTCAACGAATATCGGAAGTCCAAATGGGTTCCTGGCTTACAGTGAAACAGGACGTAAAGAGGTGAGCCTTCCTCTTCCCCTGCAGGAAACTTTCTGTCTTATATTTTTCTTTTGTTAGTGAGCCTACTTTGTAGTTTCATAATTTGTATTCTCAAAACAATTATTTTTACAGGGCAGAGTGGTGTACGCCAATTATGGTCAGCTTTCTGACTTGGAGACTGTGAAGAATGGAACATACAGACTGAGTCTAAATGGATCTGTTGTACTGATGAGAGCTGGAAAAATCAGCATGGCACAGAAGGTGATTTATGAGTAACAGATCAAAAAGTTCATCTGCCTACTGACTATGTACAGTAGTGTTTTCTTAGAGACTCATGACCATTTGTGTCCAACTCTATTGATAGTAACAATCTGGTACTTTTTGCTACTGCTGATCAAATTATGTTTTGTCACCATTGTAGGTTATGAATGCGGCTAAAATGGGTGCCATAGCAGCTCTGATCTACCCAGACCCAGCTGACTATAGAAACATATCTAAGAATACTGATCTCTATGGTCATGTAAGTTATGCCAAAGAATAATATTCATATGTTTGAGTTGAGTTTGTTTATATTGATTTTGAGTTGAGCTGTTATATTTACCTTTTTAATAATTTTTTAATTGATAGATTAAAATGAAATGTATTTGCTTAATGTTATTTTATAATATAAATATATTATTTTATGTGTATATACTTTTTTAAGATGAAGGCAAAGGCGATTTCTAAATTTGATAAAAGGGATTAAATGTTGACTCCTAAGTATGGATGTAATGATTCACTCAACTTACGATGCGATATGATTCACAAGACTGATTTCATGAAATGATTTTCTAAAAAAAAAATTTAAATGAGAGTTAAGACAAATTATAAATGAAAATGTGTACTTTTATTATGAACATTTGAGAAATTGAAATGTCAAATAACAAAACTAAATTACAATTTTTAAAACAACCCCCAAATAAAAAAAAATAAATACAAATAAAATAAATCTGTTCATATAAACAATCTAAGGCTTTGCCTGTGCTCTTTCCATTTAAAATTAAAGGCAATCACTGTATTTTAATCACAATCCAAACAAATATGCTGCATACTTGCAGTGTGAGCAGTTTTTAAACTATATTAGATTGTATAATTTAGAAATTTGAAGCAAAAAGAAAATGAGCTGACTAGTTTTTGAAATTATGCTACATAAAACATCTGCACAAAAAAAAAAAAAACCAGCAGACGGGCTGAATGAAAAAGCCAAATCATTCTCTGCCAGCAGGTGGCGCTTATGGAACAGCATCAATACAGCGTTTCCTTGGCTACCACTGTAAACACAGCAGTGCAGCTTATAAACAGTACTTTAATATGCATTATACAGAGACAAGATGAAAAGAAAATATCATCTTAAACTTTTCAAAAGACAGCCAGTTCCCCTTAGAGATACATTCATATAAACTCCCACCCCCAACTGTTTCGTGAAATGTTTGCATGGTTTTTGAACCGGCTCGGGGTGCATTGTTACATCCCTACTCATGATTCATTAAAAATAACTACCTGTGACAGTTTGAACTGAAAATTAAAAATTAATTGAACAAGCACATTTATTTACATATTCTGGTCCTTAATTACAGGTCCATCTGGGATCAGGTGACCCTTACACCCCAGGATTCCCATCTTTTAATCACACACAGTTTCCTCCTGCCAAGTCCTCTGGTCTTCCAGGGATACTCGCCCAAACCATCACTGCTAACATGGCACAAGCAATCTTTGAGTATGTTATAGGTTTTGCTTTACCGTGATAATTTTTTTAAAACCTGTTTTGAGAAACAAAAAGCTTAACTGGTATTCTCCAATTTCTCACAGAAAAATGGGAGGAGATGATGCCCCTGATAGATTTAAGGGTGACTTCCCCAGTTACAAGTTGGGAAGAGAGGGTGACAACGTAACCGTAGTAGTCAATAATAATCTTGCCGACACCAAGATCCATAATGTGTTTGGAGTCATCAAAGGATACGTCGACCCTGGTGAGTTTGTGCATATTGCCTCTCTCAATTTATAGAACAAAATATCAGTGATCTAACTGTGATGGGGTGAATCCGGCAGATCGTTATGTTGTGATTGGAGCGCAGAGGGACTCCTTGAGCCTGGGATATGCCAAGTCTACAGTTGGCACTACTCTTCTGCTGGAGCTTGCGAGGGTTTTCACAGAGTTGAAGAAATGTATGTCCTTACTTTTATAACTTCTGAGTCTGAGGGTGTATTGTTGTGGCATGCACTCATTCCTCATCCTCTTCACCATAGCTGGTTTCAGACCCAAAAGAAGCATTGTGTTTGCCAGCTGGACTGCAGGGGATTTTGGTAACGTCGGAGTTACTGAATGGCTTGAGGTTTGTGTGCTGATGTCATCTGTGCTTGGCTTGAATAAGTACACATAGTTTGAATTGAAATGCAGATTTTGTAATGTGCTGTCTTTTGCTATTCAGGGATACTGGGCATCACTGGACAGAAAAGCTTTTACTTACATCAGTTTGGATGGTGTTGTTACTGGTAAGTTTACTGTGTTCAAGTGACAAACGTTTATTATAGTCTTTTGTACATCCAATTACAATTTGTTTTGTAAATGACAAAAAAAATGACTCGTATATCTACTAGGGATGTCACGATAAATGAAAAATGTGTTACAGTACCAAGTAGGCACACACACAAGTATCACTTATATTTCTAGCTAAGACTTTTCCTTCTCCTCTTCTTCCTCTTCTTTGTCTGGCATAAAATTATATGGGCATCAGAGACCATAAATTTTTGCAGGATTGTCCCAAACATGCACATCAACTCAGGCACACACACTAGTTTAGACTATGTTGTGTTGTGATATGGTAATTTGATTTTTGTTTTATAACCCTTGAACCCTAAGGGGTAGAAATTATTTTTTTTCCCAGCCTTAACAGAACTTGAAACACAGACAACAGGACATTCTGAGGACGCACACCAAGTTGCTTGAAAATTGCACCTATTGTATAACGGGTGTTACAACTGAAAATCCTTAATGATGGCATAACCATATAAACGGAAGTTGAAACTTGGCACATACAGTAACACATCAAGCTGAATTGGCTACATAAAACACATCTACCAGTAGGCATTCAGATTTTAATGGTTAATAACTTCAAATCTGAATTTCCAACCATTATTAAAATGGACATAGTCATACATTGTGTGAAAACAAGTATGTGTGCCCAATTTTGTGAAAATTGGCCCATATATTTCTTAGGTCTGGCTCATTATGACTAATAGCTAGATAAATGCAGGTAACACTTCACATTACGGGTCCATTAGTTAATGTCAGTTAATGTATTAAAATAGTATAATTTATTAATGAATACATTTATAACAGTATTTATTCATCTTTGTTAATGTTAATGAAAATACAGTTGTTTGTTGTTAGTTTGTTAATTCATAGTGCGTTAACTAATGTTAACAAGCACAATGTTTGATTTTAATAATGCATTAGTAAATGTTGAAATTAACATTAACTAAGATGAAGAAATGCTGTAGAAGTATTGTTCATTCATAGATCATGTTCATAAGTTCATAGTTCATAAGTAGTTAACTAATGTTAACTGATGATCCGTGTTGTAAAGTGTTATCTAAATGCATATATATATTATCTCTGTTGTGCCTTTTCAGAATAGCATGTGTTTCTGTTCATTAAACCCTTCCATATCAAATTAAAATTCCAAGATTTTGACTTTGCTGTAAAAAAAAAAAAAAAACATCATGTACAGTAGGAAGAGATAACATGGCACTTTTATCACTTAATTTTCCACATTGGACCCTGGTGATTGATGTTTCTTTTGAATCTTATACACTAATATTGTAATTCTGTCTTAATTCCTTCATTTTAAAATTAAATTTAAATCTGTTGTGTTTGCATTAACAAATGTACCTGGGCAATTTGGTGGTGCTCAAGTTCGAGTTTCCACTCATTCCATTTCCACTCTTATTTCCTACTTTTAACCCTATTCTTTGAAAATCTTATGTGTGTTTCTCTTTAATCTACAGGTGCGGGTTCCTTTAGAGCTTCTGCTAGTCCTTTGTTGCACACCCTTCTGCAGAAGACCCTGGGAAAGGTCAAAAGCCCTGGTTCAAAATTAAGCCTTCTACAGAGTTATGGTGGTGGTCTTCCACCACTGTGAGTAAATCTGCTTTGATTTGTGTTTAAATGATGGAAATATCATCAATATAATCATGATTGTTTCTGCGGTGATATGATGTACATGAATCTGTTTTCATGCTCAGCCTGAAAACCATGCAGATGGATGATGGTGCATATCCTTTTCTGGCCATGTCTGGAATCCCATCTGTGTCTTTTAGTTTTGTCTCTCCTCCGGTAAGTGTTTCATTTGCCTGTCAGTGTAATTAAAATGTAAATAATGTGATTAAAAAAATGAATTCTTATAATCATGCATTCAGATCCTTACGTATACTCCACAAGCCATTTTCTTATCATTCAAGTTCAAGGGTTTTACGAGACTGACAGCTCAAAATGTTGCTCTATTCATAAGCGTCTTATACAAAGAGTCATCCAAATGTTTGCATACTCCTTTTATGATGTTCTTCCACCAGGCCTCTGCTGAAGAGTATTTTGGACCAATTCTGGATGATAAAGCTCCTCTAGACAACGTCACCAATCAGAAAGTGGTTGAGTTGTCAGTGCTTGCTGCTCAGGTTGCTGGGCAAATGGCCCTCCGGCTCGTCCATGACCACATCCTTAGACTAGATGTTACCAAGTACTCCGATGTCATCACAAACCATGTGAACGCCATCATCCAGCACGTTGACGCTCTCAAAAATAACAACGTAATGCTTTTTGTCATATGAATTATGTTTTTTGCAAATAAAAATAAATAAAATAAAAACTCTAACTTAACTTTATTGTCTCTCAATGTTCTTTTAACAGGTCATTAAAACTGAGTCTTTGTCAACGAAGTGGCTGAATGCTGCAAAGAGCTCCTACAGTCGTGCCGCAGCCTCCCTAAATACTGACATAGGGAATACCGACCTGAATGATATGGAGATGTGTCGCATAATCAATAACCGCATAATGAAGGTGAAGTTATTCTCTTGGTCTTTCTAGGTTCATCTTGTATCATTGCTCAATACATATTGGCCATGTTCTCATGTTTTTGTTGTTTTCTTGGTCTTTTAAGTGGAGCAAAATTTTCTCTCTCCTTACGTCTCTTTGAGAGATGCCCCATTCCGCCACATTTTCCTTGGTGATGGGTGGCAAACCACCACAGACCTGGAAAAGTACTTGGGTGATGTACATGAAAATAAGATAAGCTTCGACATAGATCAGGTCCTAAACAAGTTTGCTCTACTCACCTGGACCATCCAGGGCTGTGCCAATGACCTGGCTGGAGATATCTGGTCCTTGGATAACGAGATATAGTGTTTTTCACTGTTGCGTCAACCAACTTGTCATCGGTTTTGCTTGAAAATGTTTCTAGATACACAAATATAATCCTGTCACTATGCTATCTGAATTTAGTTGGAACAATGAATTTTGACCAAGCATATCTTCAAATTTTCTGATATGACAGCTTTAAATTAAGTTCTTTAATCATATTTAGAACTAACTAACTCTGGAAATAGTTTTAAGGTGCATGTCAGGTTAAATTTGTAATTTCTGATTTCGTCTTGAAGATGTTTTTCTAATCCATGACTCCGTTATCAATTTGCACATGTACGTACTGAGTAAATCTTGTCCTCGGCCACTACTTGGGACTTTTAGTCCCTTTCGCACTTCGTGTCAAACCCCAACTCAGCCTCTGTGACCAAATGAGGACCATAATATATTTATTTCTTATTTATTTATCAGTGACAGTGATCACTATAAAAGTGTCTTTTTTTTTAATTATCGGAAGCAGTGACTTCCATAATTGTGACGGTTATACTGTCAGTTCTTAAAAGCAGCATCTGCTAAAAGAAATGTTACCAACAGCTTGCATTAGAAATGTCTCTTGTTACAGGTGCTCGAGGAAGTAAGCGCTAAAGCACCTGTTTTATTACAGAGCAGTTCCACTTCTTTTTGAAATAAAGCCCTAAATTGGCAAAATTGAAACCAGAATGTCAAGCCATTTAACAGTATGTGCTGTGGAGTGGAGATTTTGAATGATGGTTTTACAGATCTCCTTGTATTAAAGTATCTTTTTTGTTCTTGTTGATCTGAAACAGTGTAAAAAATTGGCAAGCCTAGTTTCCATTTTGACCAAATTCGTGGACTCAAGCATTTTTGTGACAACAGCATTTCTCTGTAACATTTATATTTCTATTCTAAATCCATTATCGGGAGCAGTGTCTTCCATAATGTGGCGTGTTCGTAGGTAGTTTTTGCCTACCGGCGTGTATATATCGAGGACAGTGATCCTCATATTTCACTGTAGGGTGGATCAAATTATCGGGTACAGTGTTTCCCATAGTTTATGTAAATATTTTTCATTATCCTGTTTTTGTGTGGCTTTTTTCCTGCTCTGTTACTATTAATAACTGTAATCTGGATAACTGTTGAAGATGATTGTTACATCTAGTCATGTTTTGTTTTTCATTTTCAGTTTCTTTCAATGTTTCAGTGGGTTCTTGTTTCAGATTTCACTTTTCTGGCCTGTTTCTGTTTACAAAAAATTAATATTGTAATTTTTAGAGTGGCTCTTTCAGATGTTTGATTTTTGGTTGCTTATTTCTGTATCTGTTCTTTTTTTTCTATAAGGCAGGCGTTAGAAAAGAGGATTTGGTTGTTTTGCATAATGATTAGGATATGGTCTATGACTGATTAGCTTACTGCTGATTTTACATAATGGTTTCATGTTTGAACGCACTTCAGAGAAAGGTTTTGGTGGACAGATTTTTCAAGTGTGTGTTGCATACTAGTCTGCGACTCTTGTCTTTTTTTCCTCATTGTGGCACTTAGCAGAAAGTTACAGAATATGTGTTTGATCTTTAATAGCATGTAGAAATGTGCATGAAATAAATCTAAACATCAGAGATTGTCAAAACAGCAAAGTATCCGTTTCAAGCTGAATGTGATGGCTAAATAAAGTTACTAGATATCAACTTATGAATTAAAATTTACTTCTAGTCAAGCAGTGTTTGATTTACCAAATTCAAATGAATCAAAATAAATAGCACAGAAAATTGATCATTCAAATATGTCTAGATGTGTTGGTGTTACAACCTTTTTGATTGCTATTGATTGTTAAAACTGATGTTTTTATCCAATATCTGTCAACCTTCGCTCTGTAATAAACTCTGTCGTTGAAAGATAGTTTTTTAAACTGATATTTTCTTTTTTTATGATAATTTTTATAGTTTTTGCTATAGAATATTTCTATATGATTTGGTATAATTATGTTATTTCTGAAAACATCTAATTAAAATCTTAAGTATAATACAGTGTATTTGTAATTGGTTCGTTTTAGGAAATACTGTAATTAGTCAGTTGGTGGTCCTCCATAGAAAGGACACTGTAATGTAGTGATTGAAAAATCCCCACAATGCACCTTGAAAACCAGTGAGTGTATGCTGCTCAGTGTATTCACTATTTTCTTAAGTCTCTAAAGCCTGTAACAAATGATACGATGAAAATCATTTGGCTATGTTGTAGTAGCCTAAATTACCTTAAAATGTTCCACTGTAGTCACGCTGAAGAGCAGCTTCGGTGGACAAAATAATGTTATAATTCACATTACATGTTTAGATTTAGACTTTATTAATAATATTTAGATTAATTTAAGAACCACAGTCAATGCAAGATTCCCATTAAGAAAGTTGTCTCCTCCGCACGCTCGTCTGTGAAAAGAAGCCCTGTCGCTTTAAGAGAGAGATCAATCCGTGTACTGAGGCTGAAGAAGGATTACGACCGCTGATGAGCTAATTCTCTTTCAAATTACAATTTAATAGGTAAGTAAATAACCTGACTGTGTTTGAAATATCACTTACTCAAATCAACATGAATGTGAGCTCGTGCCGCGGTACTGAATGTTCGGGAATCGGTGCAGGTACCACTGCGCTGCGTTAACCATCCTAATGACTGCATGACTGCATCACTCCAGAGCCTGTGATCAGTACGGATAACACCGGCCTTTAATGCCTATTTGGTTGAACTCAGTTATCTACATATAGAGTGGTTACTTACGCTTGTTTGAATTAGCTTGTTATTTATGTCCGATTCTGTATCTGAAAATAAAGAAGACAATGGCTGTGTCTCAAAACCTAGTGCGCTGTCTATCTAGACAGCGTGGGCCCGAGCGGACTCGAAACGCGCTTCTGGTTCCTGAAATCCAGGTGGGAAACTCAATGCGTTTTTATATTTCCTTTTGGATCTGTTCTGATTGATATTTCTGGTAGGTCTAAGCTAATTTTCTTTTAATGATGTTATAATAAAAGAAATAAGTCGGAGAGGCAGTGCATATAGATATGAGACCAGATATGAGTGTTCTTTAGCACGAGCCAGCAGCACTGGCAAAAACCTCTATTGTTCAATAAATAATGTAAATTATTAATTATTCAGGTCACATATGATAGCCCCAGCTCATTATCTCAGGTGTATTAATACATAATTCAGCTGGTGTGGTCACAAAAAAAAAAAAAAAAAAAAAACTTAAACTGCCAAAGCAGCATTTCGTATTTCCATTTAGTTTAACTTAATGTACTAAAATAATTAAAACTAAAACAAAACTGAAATAAAATAAATTAAAACTATAGCCTATAGACATAAAAAACAATAAAATGATTTTTAAAAAGCTACAAAATTACTAATAAATAAATAAAATAAAAACAGAAAATACTGAAATAAAAACAAATTCAAAATGTTTAAAGAAACATATATCATTGATACTAACAATGATTTAGATTCCTTAAATTGATTCAGACTTTTGAATCTGTTCTCGGAAAATATTTATTCAGATAAATGCTGATTCAATCAATGAAGGCTATCTTTACACCAGCATGGGGTTTTTTACGAATGACTCATTGAATCATTTACTCAACCGATTCATTAATATAGTCGTTCAACCCAAATAATCATCTTTCATTTGCATGTCTACAAATTTACAAATAGACTACAGAAACATCAGCGTTTTCATCACAAATCACAATAAAGCACAATAGATATGAACAAATGGGATGTCCCACTTAAAATCGTTCAACTTTGCTTTGCATCTAATTCAGATTCAAAACATTGACTCGTTCAGTGACGGGGGTGTGTTGTTCAGTTGGTTCGACCAATGAAATGCTTCTTCACAGCTTGGTCTTGATTGCTATTTGCTCTTTGTATAATTACGGCAGGAAAGCAGTCACTTGATTCAAAAGCTGATGATTCAATGGATGATGTTTATATGATTCATGATCATCCTCCTACGTACATATGTGTGAATCTCTGCAGTGATGTCAAATGTTTGTAAAGACACATTGCAACAAGGTTATCAAAGCTCAACTCCTTCTATGTTCATTCATCTCCGCAGTTTTGCAGTTTGATGTTGACCAGTCAGAAGCGGCCTTGATTTGGCTCATATTTGCCTGCCATGGCCCTGTCAAACACTGGACCACAGGAGGACAGTCCCTGACATCAGCTTGTATTTTAGACCTCAGGACTGACCTAAAACTTGGTAAGACCGCTGGATAGCACTTTACCATAAATGCCTAGATGGGTCAATAAGCAAGGCTATATTTAGTTCTCTAAGCTTATATGAGGCTCTTATGAGGCCAGTGTGTTACGTATCTTATTTTACAGTATTCAAAGGGTGAACATGCACCCACCCTGCCACCTACAACTGTGTCCTATGTTGGAAGTCCTCATGTGCATAGGGGGATCTATAAAAGGGAAAGAGATGCCATGTGGCGTTATGTCTGCTCTTAGTCACACAGTAGTTGTCAAGGGTTACTGCATCATTTTCATAGTTATGACGTGCTGCCATCACACTCAGCAGGTGGTTTCTGATGGTTTAGGTGTTTAGTGAGAAAGTGTGAATAAATATGTTTATGTACACCTAGGGGCGGTTTTAATTCTGGGTGTTGGACATGCTGTCTCTTACTCACATGGGAGGCTGCATTATTCATCAGTAGTGAATGGGTCATCATGTCCTGTGTAGGGTTGCACCAGCCATTCGTAACAAGTTCTTACTTAAATTAGAATAAGTTCATACTAGAGGCTTAGTAACTACTAGCTAGTTTGTAACTAAATCTATACATTATTTGGTTGAACCAGTTGTTCGTAAGGCAGGACGTAGCTAGTAGTTCGAAAGCTCTTGGTAAAGTAATCCGTAGTCGCATAATATGACCTTTACGCTAAATTATCCAATAGAAGCCTTCAAATACGTGAGCAGAACTTGTTTATTAAATGCTGTGAATTTCAATTTATCCTTCATTCTAACTTATTTTGCCTCTCACAACTAATGGTAAAAATAAGTTTCCATTAAAATCAATACTACTTAACCATGAATAATATTAGACTTTTGTAAGCTATTTTTGTAAATAATATTCAGAAACTGTAATTGAAATGAATAAGTATCTCTTTCTGTCCGTCCATCCATCCATATATATATTTGGGGGGGGGGGGGGGGGGGTTATTGGGTAGGTGGGTGGGCGGGGTTAAGCAATGGGACATTGAGCACTTAAAGCACATTCAGTTCTATACAGCAATACTGCTCGTAAGGATTGTGTTTGAGGTCTGCTGCACTCGCACTGCAGCTTGCAGTGACTCAGCAAGAGAGAGAAAAATGCTGCTTCTGGAAATGACACTTATAATGGACGCAAATACCTTACCGCTAAGAAGCTGTGACCTTTTTATTCATCTGACAAGGAGTGGAGACCAAAGGAGATGAGACAGAGGATGGATGCTGACATGTTTGGAAGACAAGACAGGGCTGCAATTAACTGGATTTAAGGCACTGTGTGCACTGATTCATTCATCCAAAAGGCTCTTTGACACTAATTCTCTGGAGGCTGGGCAGAGGTTTTGCAGCAGAAGACCCAGTTTCTCATGAGACTGCAACTATTGTTTCATCGAGGAATCAGATTACACACTTTATTCTTGACTTTAGCTTATAATAGAGTGTGCTTTTGTAGCAGCTGATGGGATAAAGAAGAATCCAACAAATATATCTCACAGATTAGAGAAGACACTCGACAGTTTACTGTGAAAACAGGACACACCCTGAGGGAGTGAGGTTCACTCATACACAAGCTGCCTGAAAACACTGCTTTGCATGTAGAAATGGCGGCGGTCTCAGACTACCAACGGCACTATAATGTAAAAGATGAGGTACTGTAAAAGATGAGGTTTAATGTTTTCTCTACACAGCAAGTTTGCTTGAGAAGCAGATCTGTGGAGGATAAGATTGTTTATTCTTAAAACAATAATTCTTATGTTATGTGTGTGCAGCCGGACGGTGGAGACATGCAGTCTGAAGAGGGAACCGAGTGGCTCATGGAGCTGCTCACCGACGTGCAGCTCCAGCAGTACTTTATGCGTATTCGTGATGAGCTCAATGTCACACGTCTCTCACACTTTGACTATGTCAAAAATGAGGACCTTGAAAAGATCGGCATGGGCCGACCAGGTGAGTGGAGTTGCATGTATTTTAAGAGTGTGAGAGGAGTTTTAAATTTTGGTAGAATACATTTATTTATTTTATTTTTTTATAATTATTTATTGTTTATGTGTTTGTATTTATTTAACCTAATATTTTGATAGATTGATTTGTTTTGACTGTATAATAATATATTATAATATCAAAAAGATAAGGTGAATTTTATAGTACAATTTATTATACATTATATATTGGACATATTTATTATATTTAGACCTTCTGGTGTTTTTTCTTCTTTCTCTGGCTGTGCAGGTCAAAGACGGCTTTGGGAGGCAGTGAAAAGGAGAAGGGCCATGTGCAAAAGGAAGTCATGGATGAGCAAGGTATGTGAATCCTGAAATTAAAAATGCCAGAATGAGTGAGTGTGTAACAGATATTCAAGTCATTCATCTAGTTTCATTCTATTTCTATTCAGTTTCCTTTTTCTTAACTTTTTTATCATGCAGAGAGCCACAAAAACATCCCAGAAGAGTATTAACGTTTGATGCGTTACAATGGCAACACCTTTAAAGATCAAGAATCCTTTTGCATTTTACATCAGCTATTTCTTCTTGACCTTATACTGATCAAGCTAGAAGGGATTCGGATAAATGCAAGTGGATAATGTCAAAGCCGTTTGACCATTTACATTTCATATAGATGTCTGCCAGGTTAATAAATGGCATGTTTTACTGTATGAGGAGCTACTGCATCTTTAAGGCAGAGGCAGGTGGAATCACCCTCAGCCGTAGTCTCTGTGCTTGGGCCAGCAGGTGTTCACTGGGAAGCGGCCTGACTCGGATTCCCAGACCTCAGGGGTGTTCTGCAGCTCATCCCCATCCTCAGTTCAACCAGACGGACAGCCAGCCAATCTCACCTGCATCATCAGTGACAGAGACCTCACACTCTACGAGAAACTGGGAGATGGCTCTTTCGGAGTGGTGAAACGTGGAGAATGGCAGTCCCCAGCTGGAAGAGTTGTAAGAAAAAAGGAAAATAAGTAGTTTTGGTGATTGTTATGTATAGATGTGAATAAGTGTCTATAGATAGCGTTTCTTCCTGTGCTGTAGCTGAGTGTGGCTGTGAAGTGCCTGAAGACAGACCTGTTGGAACAGGATGAAGGTTTAGATGACTTCATAAGGGAGGTTAACGCCATGCATTCCCTGGACCACCACAATCTCATTCGTCTCTATGGTGTTGTCCTCACACACCCTATGAAGATGGTGAGGACTGATAATTGAAGTACTAAAAATGGCATTCTGGGGCTGCAAAAAAAACGTTTAAAATACAGCTAAACCACTTTTTTCAAGAACTTTTTCAAGCACTTTGTCCTTTTTTTGTGTGTTTCAGGTGACAGAACTGGCCCCATTGGGTTCACTGTTAGACCGCTTGAGGAAGCGTCAGGGTCATATTTTGATATCAGTACTGTGCCATTACACCGTTCAGATCGCCTGTGGCATGGCATACCTGGAGTCCCGACGATTCATTCACAGAGACCTGGCTGCACGCAACATCCTTTTAGCCTCCAATGACCTCATCAAAATTGGTGACTTTGGCCTAATGAGGGCCTTGCCTAAAAATGATGATCATTATGTGATGCAGGAGCATCACAAAGTCCCTTTTGCCTGGTTAGAATTGAACTTTACCAACTTCTACTTATTATTATTTCCTTGAGCCCATATCAGCATGCTCTGTGCTTTGCAGGTGTGCTCCAGAAAGCCTAAAGACCCGAACCTTCTCCCATGCCAGTGATACTTGGATGTTTGGAGTAACATTGTGGGAAATGTTCACTCATGGGCAGGAACCTTGGGTTGGACTCAATGGTAGCCAGGTATAATCTCATACCTGATCCTGAAATCTATTTTTCTGTAAGTAAAGTTTGTGTGACATTTGTATGTGTTTCCTTCTGTATAGATTCTCCA
Source organism: Cyprinus carpio (assembly GCF_018340385.1). Lineage (NCBI taxonomy): Eukaryota > Metazoa > Chordata > Actinopteri > Cypriniformes > Cyprinidae > Cyprinus > Cyprinus carpio. The sequence goes on from NC_056595.1 coordinate 17,715,811, forward strand.
TAAGATCGATAGGGAGGGAGAGAGGCTTATCAAACCAGAGGACTGTCCACAGGACATTTATAACGTCATGCTGCAGTGCTGGTCACCCAAACCTGAGGACAGGCCAACATTTGTGTCCCTCAGGGACTTCCTTGTGGAGGTAAAGTCTTAGATAGTAACAGCAGAAGGTGAATATACTGAAGAGAATGTCCTTGTGTCAAAGTCTTGCAAGTACACATGAATGTCAAAATAATTATTGGTTGTTTTAATCAATGAAATCTTTCTAATTTGCTTATAGACAATGCCCACTGACATGAGGGCACTCCAGGACTTTGATGAGCCCGACAAACTTAAAATTCATGCTAACGACATCATCACCATAATTGAGGGAAGGTGAGGACATATTTTGTCGCTTTGTTAGGTAGTCGCGGTCAACCTACAGTCCAGGAAAGGAAAATTAATTTTTTTGTTGTTGTTTTTTTAAGAATTTTTTTTTTTGGGATGTCAACATAAGCGTGTTAATGTAAAATTCGTATTCATATTCAACTTTTTCAAAATTTGATAATAAAAATCATCATAAGATTTATTGCAATTGACAAATTTAATTATTTGGCCGCTTATAAATTAAATTATTTGTGATGCTCTTAATGAATTGCTAACCCCTTTTAAAAAAGAAAGTTTTTAAATGTACTTTTAACCCTGTTTTCTGTGCTGCAGAGCAGAGAACTACTGGTGGAGGGGTCAGAACAGACAGACCCTGAAGGTAGGACAGTTCCCTAGGAATGTGGTGACCTCTGTGGCTGGTCTGTCTGCTCACGACATCAGCCGACCTCTCAAGCACAGTTTCATCCACACAGGCCATGGAGACACAGACCCACACCGTAGCTGGGGTGCCCCTGACAAGATTGATGAGTAAGATGCCATGACCTTTTATGAGTGACCTCTTGTTAACAGACTCTATGGAATTTTGATCTCTCAGGGAACAGACTACTTTACTTATGTTCACCACTAGAGAGCAGCAATGTATTATTCTAAACTAGCAATTCTCAACCTTTTTGACTCCTTGTCCCGTTATCCAACACAGTATTTTTTTTATTTGCTGTATGTTTCAAGGACTAAATCATCTTCAATTAAAAACAACAATTATTGAGGGGAAAAATATTTTATCTTATTTATTATATTACATAAGAAATCATTTTTATGTTCCATCTTGATTTTGTTTTTTAGCATTTTAATTTAGATTAGAAGTCCCCCAGTGGGCCCTGGCTCCCTTGTTGAGAACCACTAGACAACTATATCTTGTGAAAATATGTAGAGGTGGATTTTGTTATTTACCCAGTGTGCTCTGTGTTCAGCCTGTACCTTGGTAATCCCATGGATCCACCAGATGTTCTTGGGATGGATTTAAATGCAGCCAAGCCCACTAAACTTCCAAACCGGGCTAAAAGTAAGCAATCACTTGATCTTGTTGAGTTGGGCTGTTCTGTCCTCCTTCAGATTCACCACTTCTCTCTTTTGCTCTGCTTATCTTTTTTTCATTTCTGATCTTTTCTGCTTCAACTGTTGTGTCAGAACAACCTCCTCCTAGACCTCCTAAACCAGCCGTTCTTCTTAAGAGTAAGAACCATTTCTCTTCTTCACTGCAATCATGCTGCATGACAAAAACAAATTTCCTAAAGTTCTGCCTTGTTTGCAGAACCATTTTATGACTCTGTGCTGGATGACGATGATGATTTGATAGTGACAGGTGTGAAGAAGCTCTCTCTTAAGACTCCCACATACCTGGGTTTGCGCCTCCGTCCTTGGGAAAGCACTAGTCTGAGTGACCGCCTTAGCGAAGTCTCGCTCATTGACTTTGGAGATGATAGCTTTAGCTCTACATCACCCTCCCCCATTACCGAGACCCCCAATCCCAGCACAGCGAAGCCACCTGCATCCTACACCACTTCCATCTTGGATATGGCGCCGCCGCAGAGCCCCAATCGAGCGCTGCCCAACCCCATGCACCCTACTCCAGTGGTAGATTGGGACATATGGCCCCTGCCTTCTCTTCCGGCCTACGACGATGTGGCCGTGGAGTGTGCAGAGCAAGAAGACATGGAAGTGAGCTCCATAAATGCATCTGTGTCACAGGAAGATGCTATATCTGAACAGACACAATCAGAAGATGATGTTAAAATTGATAGTAAACGCAACGTGGAGGACAATCTCTTTCTACCAACCAAGAATGCTGAGGAAACCCACTCCTTTTCACAATCAGTAGACATCTTTAAGGAGCTACAAAGGGAGGCGATGGTGAAGCTTCGGGTCCCTCCGACTGGACGTTCCCTGCCTTCTTCACCCCTCCCGACTCCTTCAGCTCTCGCCCCACACCGCCAGATCATCCTACCCTCCTCCTATGAGGATAAGCCTCAGATCCCTCCAAGAATCCCCATCCCACCCATGCGGCCCTCTAAGCGGGCAGGGATATACGGCAGCAGATTGTCAGTTTCTCTTGGAGACAATGAAGACAGGAGCCGATCTCCGCCTCAAATTCCCCCGAGGGATCATGCTCTATCTCAACCCAACTCTCGGGCACCAAGCCCCATGGCGCCGCAAGGTGGCTCCCCTCAGCAAAGATCCAGCCTCTGTTGCGTTGGATCATTGGGGTCCTGCCTGTCCCCGTCGTCATATTCTTCCGCGCCATCCAGCTCCTCTGCCATGTCTTCTACATCCACGGCCACCACTACAAGTTCTCAGTATGGCTCTACTGAAGTGGCCCAGACTCCAGCCAAGAGTCCATGCATCGTTCCTTTCGTGTATGGTGGCGTGAAGGCCAGCAGCACTCATTACTACTTGCTACCTGAGAAACCAGCATACCTGGACAAGTATGACAGGTTATTAAAGGACTCTGAGGGAAATACTGAGAAAAAAATGACAAATATGGCAACTGTGAGACCCATGGTTCAACAGCAAGTTAGCAAGCCCAACACTTCGCCCAACCACACAAGTGGGACATTCAACAGCCGGACCTCCAATAGTCTGGCCTGGCCGAGCAGCACCCAGGCAGGTGCCTACAACCGTGTCACACTCCAACAAGTAAGCAGCTTATCACCATATGCTCTCACCATTGGCTACTCGATGTCATGGTATTCAAAGATGACTGATTGGGTGTTTCTGTAGGTGCAGGAGGCAGTACATGGAGTGACTGTAGAGGAGTGTCAAACGGCCCTTCAGACACACAGCTGGAATGCTCAGGAGGCCGTGAAATATCTTAAGGTATATGTGTGCTTCATTTTAGACTCAAAAGGGGGAAATACTCTTGGATAATAAAAGAGCATTTACATATATATTGATTCCTGATGTAGGTGGAGCAGTTGTTTCGATTGGGTTTGAAGGCTCGGCCTGAATGTGTGGAAGCTCTGGAGAGATGTAGCTGGAATCTGGAGCAAGCCAGCACCCAAATGCTGGACTCTTACGGTCCATCTAGACATAGGTAGTAAATGATGATTAAATGGATTGTTCAATCAAAAATTCTAATTCTGTCACTTATTTAGCCTCTTTATTTCCTGATTTCTTTGGAAATTGTTTTGTTTAATTTTGTCTTTGATTGTATAGGGGAGAAAAAACGAATTCTTGTGTTTTTTTTTGTGTTGTGAGAAAGAATGCACTTTATATCATCTCATTGATATCTTTCTGATTTGTGTCAGGATCTAATGGCTGGAAGTAGAAGAACAGAGCTAATCTCCATTCCACTGCAGCTAATGAGAACTGAGTTTCATCTACTGCTCATTGACTGTGGACCAGTAGATATTTGCAGGTCATTTGAATATTCATTGCTTTATTGCTTATAATCAATGCAAGACAAATGCAAAATTCACTTACTTGAAGTACAACAGTGCAATGCGAACAGCTGAACCATCTACATAAGACTGTGTATTATATAAGTTTTTAAATAGAAAAAGGTTTGCTTTTCACTGCATCATACAATATGTGACTTTTTAGCATTCAGCCTGTGAAATGCTTGTAGTTTATTTATTCAGAATATTTTTTTGCAGCGGCATAGGGATAATCTGAAAATTGGAGACATAATGTGAATCTTATCAGCACATCTAATGAATATTAATAGAGTAACGTGAGTTGTTATTGTTACTTTGCTACTGATTTTATGTAAAGAAATTGCAGGGTATACTGTAGAGACACAATAAGCTTTTGAATGGATGTATTGACCATTAAGGTGTTGTTACATTTACAGTTGTTCAGCAAATTTTCACAGGCAAAATCTGTAATATTAATAGGAATCCGCATGACTAGAAATTTCGCATAAGGGTGAAATATTTCCTCACACAGATTTCACAGTGGGTTCAAGTTGGTCACTTGCAAATGACCAATAGAAAGCTGCTTGGTGTGAAAGAGACTTCTGTGTGAATTTCACAGAAACTTTGCTAATGTGACCGCACCTTTACGCTCCTCTTTATGCATAATGCTCATACATCTGTTAACTCTCATACATGATGTTGCATGCAGTTCACAGACCTTGTTCTTGCTTATTTAAGCATTTACTAATTTTTCGTTCATTTAATACTATTCAGTGGTGTTAAATTAGTCGCAGTCATGGACTGCACAGCCACAGATCACCATCAGTTAGTTATATTTATAAATAATGTTTTAGTAGGTCTCAGGATGGTCTCTTGGCCAAAATAATTTGGGATGAGAACGAGACACGTTGAAGACTTGTGTAGCCAGATATATGTTAGAATACACCCATTTTCATGTGCCATGATGACTGCAGACAATACACTTATAAATGCACCTACTGTATTATTAATTTATTAGTTTGTTGGTCTTCATTGTCTTTTTCATCACAGGACCACTTAAGACATAATGTCATGAAGTGTCATTTGTTCTCAATTCCTGATTTAGCTGTGATGCTTACTTTTAAGTAAGTGGAACTTTGAACTCCGTTACGCATTTTGCGATTTTGCTCAGGTTCATTTATCACAGAAACTTCACTTAGTCTCTGTGTGAAGATGGGAAGTTTGTATTAATGAAATTACCTTATCTGTTACATGAATGGAACTGAGTAACAGTTTATTTTTCATGTGCATTTTTCTTCTGTCAGAACCACGTCTCACACATTACATCAATCACACACAGACATCTGGCTAAGCAGTTTGAGGCTTCTGCTCTGTGCTTGTGATTTTATCTGCCTCTTGTCCAGATGTTCAGTATTCTAGTTATATTTTACCTGCACTGGTTTTGTCTTCATGTCTATGCAATTGCTGTTGCAGATCATTTTTTGGAATATAGCCTGTGTCAGTGCTCACCTCATGTAGGTTGCATCCCACTTTTTATTAAGTGAATGCTGGGCTTACTGTAAAAGCTTTATAAATGTTTGTTGTATAATCATCTATCTGTATTTTTGTATGAAGTAAATATTTTAAACTGCTGTGATTGGATTTTCATTCTTTCACCAGACTTTTTGAGTTTAAACAATTATGGCGACAATTCAACATGAAAAACTGTGAGAAGAATGTAAGATCCTTATTAAATCAAGCAGGGCTCATTGAGCCTGGAAGTAGGGACCCACTGAGCCTTGTAGTGGAGCTGCACCATGGGGCCCACTGAGCTTTGAAAAAGACATGCATTATAAATTTCTTAAGAGTCATTACAAGCCTTACAGAACAACTACTCAATGACAGAATGCACAGGCCAAGGTGGTGTCTAAAGAATATAAATATCCTTCTAAGAATAAAAAACAAAATAAATAAATCGAATATTATGATATAAAGTTCATAAATGATTGAACTTTTATTTATTTTCTAAAATGTATTATTTTATTGTTTGTTATGTTAGTTTACAAGCCATTAGAAAATATCTGAATATTGAATATTTGACGATTTCTCTAAACCTTTAGACCTATTCCTCGCATACACCATTAGATGTCAGTATTTTGCTAAAGAATGAAACATTTCTTTGCTTTTGAAGTTTATTTTATATTTAATTCTCGCCAGACTCTCGAGTCATGAATTTATTTTCCATTACACTATAAGCACATCTAGATCATGCTTAACAAATAACCAAAGTGCGAGAAACATTTCTGGTGGGGAAAAAAAAAACTAACTTTATATGCATTACTAAGACTTATTATGTCAATTATGGCTTAGTATGTTTTTTAATGTCATAATTTATTATTTTTATTAGGTGGCTAAAATAGATTTTTATAGTTGTCTTCTAGCAATCAACCATGTTAAAACATTTATTGTAATATAAGTCCATAACTCCATGGTGTGCATATTTGAATGATTTTAAAATATTTTAATCTTACAGCAGGGCTCTCTCAGGGCTATGTGCACTGTTGCCAACTCTTAAGAGGCACATAAGCAACCACAGCTTCAAAAACAAGCCCAGTATTATTTGACTATGTATTACGATCAATATTATTTACAAATAAATGAGCCTTCAACCTATTAAACTGAAACCAGAAAACACAAAAATCAGCAAACTTCAACAAAGCGGGAGTACGGACTATCCACTCATCTCCAATCACCTGTGAGCAGAATAAGATTGGAGAGATAAAAAAGACGAGCTTTAAGGTGGAGCTGTAACATAGCCACATATTTAGAGCCTAAAAAAATGTAGGCCTATTCGAAACAAATAGTTTCGTATTGGCATAGGCCTACTTGTTTTTTATTAGCCCGTTATAATTAATACATTACAAAAACATTGTAATAAATAAATAAATAAAATAAAATAAAAACCTTATAAAAGAAAGCGTGATTTTTCTCCAAAGAGGGGGAACAGGGGGCGGAATGTTTGACGAATTACGTAATAATGATATCATTGCACTGATTGGCTACTGTGTGCAGACACAGTGTCAATCAATGCATTAAAGAAACGACGTTGCTTGTCAGATTTTCATAACAAAAAATCATATTTTTTAAAATAAGCCCAAATGACCGCAACTCTGTTTTTTTTTTTGTTTTTTTTTTCATGCAATTTAACAAAAAAGAAGCCCAAAGTCGCGTGTTTTATGATGTTTTGTATCTCTGGGGTGTCTTGTTCTCTATTTTTTTTTGATATTTTGTTTCAAACGGATTTAAGCGTTACTTTTACAGAGATTTTTGATAGATGTCTAGAAATGTCTAGAAAACAGTCAACAGTATAGAAAAATGAAAACAGTTCAGACGAACAACGAACTGGTAAGAGACAACGAGTTGAAAGAGAGAAAAAAACAAAACAGAGAAGTACCTTTAACCCCATAACTAGTCATGCTTGATGTCATTTATGGATTTCATTCTAGTCCTTAAATAATAAATTACACTTATTTGTTGGTCTGCTAAATCAATACTCAGTCAGTAGTGAGATTGTGAAGGTGGGTAGGCTCTCACCTTAATCAGTTTTTTTCAGTTCCAGGGGCTGATTGATTAATTGAATTCGTTTTAGATTTGTTACGTAGATACAGCTACGAGCACAAAACTGGTTTGATTCAAATGGTCTCATTTTGTTCTGTACCCTTCGCAAACCAATGCAAGTTAATATTACTTGAAGGTCAATCTTTTTATCTTTTTATGCTTTCCTCTGGTCTTATTTCAATATGTAGAAGCTAGTCATAAGGCCAATGAAAATTACAAAGTGTTTGTGAGAAAGGGAGTAGGTGAGACTGATGTTGAGTCTCAGCTAGCCTTGTGACTTGTCACAATCATGCAGATTCTAGTAATACGCCAGAGTTTCTTAATTAGAAGCTGCTGCTTACTCCTGCCAGTCCTGGAGGTGTTGGTGTTAATGTGTGTGTTTGGTTGAGATCAACAATTTGGCAAAAACATCTGTGCTTCTGAATGTGAATACACTCCTAACTTTGTAGTTTTCTGTGATCTTATCTTCATTCCTTTCTTGCCAAGTGTCTTGCAACACATTCTCATGAGAAAACGTAATTATTTTACAAGGTGGCGAAGGAAGCTCCTCCCCTGTCTCCACCTCAAAACCTAACGATCAGTGAGGGGGTAGTGAGCAGTATGAATACAGATTAGCCGCTAATTGCCTAAAAGTATAAAATAGCTATGAATTGCATTTGCTCCAGTATTTTTTAAGTTGGTTCTAATACGGATGGGATCAGATTGTCAACCAGTTGTCCACCAGATTGAATACATGATTAGGCTATTTTTTTCTGTATAGGGTGATTTACACTATGAACAACTCTTGGGATGCATGATATAAATTCATACCATATCAGTTAACGATCCATATTAGAGTCATTTCTTTCTTTCTTTCATTATTAAAATTTGCCAGACAGTGTTAACTGATTTTGGAAAATTTTATTGTGCAGTCTCTTTTTTTTCACATTTAGATTACTTTTGCCATCATCTAATGCACACTTAAAGTTGGTCTTTAAACCACAAGTAATTTAATAACACTAGTGGAAATAATAACCTTTCTAGGTTATTGGTTATAATAATGAAGAAAAAAAATGATCTGTCAGAATTTTTACATCATAGAATCCATAATTAACTATGTGACTCATTTTTTTTTTTTTAATGTTAAGATTTTAATTATGTTTTTATTTACATTTGCATGACAAACAATTTTGGTTTCTGTGTTTGGTCACCACTTGATGTCCTAAGTTAAGCCATGAAGCAAAACCAAATGAGAACAACCGATCTAGAATAAGGCATTAGAGTGAACTGTGCAATAAAAATTTCCATTCAGTAATTTTTTTGTTTATTAAAACCCTATGGCGCAAAAAACACAGGCTGAATATATTTAAATGGCCCTGAAGCATATGACTGTAATAATTCAAATCAGAATTGAAACACTATAGGAGACTTAAGACATTTCTCTTATCGAAAAATACCCACTGCGTTCATGTAATAGCTGATGACTCTTGTTCATGCTGAGATTAGACATTAGAAGTGATGCCACAGGTCAGATCTGTGTCTACTGCAATCCGGCTTCTGCAAACCACAGCTGAGATTCAGATCAATAACACTCCTGTTGTAAACAAAGCTGCTGTGCTTCCCATTGCCCATGAGTTGCCCTGCTATATCAAGGCAGCTGGTGATACTTCAAACCTTTATATACAGGTTTTTTCATCATCCTCTAAATCTCAGAAGGACGATGACACAGTTGGATAAACTAAAATGTGTGCATCTGTAAAGGGCTTGTGTTTTTTTTTTTATTACCAAGAGATCTGAAAGTGCTGTCTGCATTGGTTGTTTGTCCATACAGGAAAAGGGGACATATTCCCAGTCTTATTGTCTCGTGTTTGCTGGAGCATTAAAAGCTGTGACTCATTGCCAAACCTGTGTATATCGATTCCATCACACTCAGATGATGTCTGGCTCTTCTCCGAGCTCCAGAAAGGTTCATTCAGAAGTGTTAAATCCAAGAGGCTTCAAGATACATAATGCGTATATTCAAGGTTATTTGCGCAAGCTGAACAATGCACTGAAATTAAAATTATTTGCTGAAACCAAAAATTCTGGACACACAGTAGACTAAATAATTAAATGAAAAAAGCAAATTATTAATATTGTTATATTTTTATTTTGTATAATATCATCCAATTTACTTTGAAATGTAATCAAACAAGGTTTATCTCATGAATTATACTTTTTGGCTCAGTCAGTGTTTCTGAAAGTACGTCAAAATACTAAAGATCTGTCACTACTTCTGTTTCATCAGGACTTTAAAGTAAACTGTTTTTGTTTACCCATTGTTTCTGTTTTAGCCATTTTTTTATTTCCAAAAATCTTTGGCAAATAATCTTAATGAGCCCCTAGTTAAGTTTTATTAATTGTATTTATTTTTAAAATAAACAAGAAATGGAAGTCATTGCTCCATTGTAAGCATATTTTTGAACAAGATGTTTTTTGACAGTTTTATCCACCTTATTTTTCATGTTAGAGCCTTAATTATATTCTTAATTCTAAACTTAATTATAAGCACACTGGTTTGTAATGCAAACAGTTGTACTGTTTACTGCACTTTGATATTCTTCTCGTTATTTCCTTATAGTGGCTAATGAGATGGAAGTCTTGCACATTCACAGAAAGCTTACTTCCACTTTGAAAAATAAGGCAGATTGAATCCCTCCTAAAGGTCAAGCATGTAATTTTCACACCACTAATTTTTATTTATTTTTTATTTTTTGCCCCCATTGGTCAGCCAAAATGATAGCTCTGAAAAAATGAAACTAACAGTGTTGGTTGAGCCTCAGATTGGACTCATTAAAATCAACAAAATGTAAAAGTTAACCTAATATGCAGTGTACTAATAATCAGCATGAATCATGCTGTCTAACCATTTCATGGATTTATGATGTAATATTTGTACATCAGACAGTAACGTTTGGGGGGAGGGACTGCTGTGAGGATGCAGGTGGCTCGTCTTAAGATAAGACCATGACTGTAGTTCAAACAGCTTCACATTTATCACTTCCCAAACTGTCATTTTCATAGCGACAGATACCTGCAGGTCACCAAACATCTTACCACTTCTTTGCTCCACTCCTACCTTAATGTAAAGCCAACAGCAAATTTATTTACACCTTTATGACTAATAGATAAAAACGCACCCATCAAAGTTCTGGTTTATCTCTGAAATGTGTGATGTAATGCATGTTTATCATTCAGTCTGCCTCTCGCACTTAGTCATCGTCTTCTCTTTTTCTTCTCATTAAGCAGAAGCCTTTGTTCCGAGCAGTTACTTTGGGTAAAACGTGTTTGTTTGCAGTAGACTTTGTTTTTTGAAGTTTCTTTTGGTAAATAATTATGCTCTGTTCCTCGATGTGTGATTCTTTGTATCGCAAGTGTGAAAAGGGTTTTATGTTTCACTAAGGTTAATAAAACATTGCCATATAAGCTACATCTTTCTTTAAACATGCTCAGCATGTGTGTACACATATCTTTGTGTGTATTTGGGTCAGGTTTTGCCTGTGTTACAGACTAGCCAGAAAAACAGCTTTATAAACATACAAAATAATGTAGTTGAAATTCTAAAAATGTAGGGGATGAAAAATATCATTAGCTTAGTAGTATAAAAAATATTATACTAATCTGTCTGTCTGTCTGTCTGTATCTACAATTTTTGTCTGTCTGTTTCTTTCTTTCTTTCCTTCCTCTTTCTTTCTTTCTTTCTTTTTAACATTCTGTCCAATTTGTTTGTTTTCTATCTGTCTGTCTATCTTTCTATCTATCTATGTTTTTTCTATTTATCTGGCATTCTGTTCCTCTGTTGTTCTCCGTTTTTAGACAAACTTTGCTTTTGTACTAGTTACATAACAGTTATACTTCCTACAATCCAATTTTGAATTGTAATTTTGTGTCCTTTCAGTTTAATTCATTTTGAATTAAAGAATTAAATGCGTTCTCAATTCAACTCTGAATGGACATGACCAGAAATTGATATTTCTGGTCTTGACTAGGACAAGCACAATAAAGCACAATAAATATATTAATCAAAATGTAAAATTCAGAAAGGTTTCTCTAAGGGATAACAGATTAAAACAAACAAAAAAATTGATTAGCTCACTTTAAAACAATAGAAGTCAGTGGAAAGTCCCCTCTCGTTCTCTCTCTCTATGGGGATTCTCTCTCATCTTGGTCATTAATGGAGACAGATGCCTGTAATGGGCTGTGGAAATGAACACAGATGCATCACTAAACAAAGTTCCACATCAGCGACTGAGATGGTCATGAAAAAGCACAGAGGGACTTCTTTAAATATGAATAATGACTGCTGAGCACCACTAATCTCTTTTTCGCACTCTCTCTTTTTGACCTCTGGTTTCTATATTAGCATCGAGGACAGACTGAATACAGTACATCCCACTTGTTCCCTGTCTCCCTACTTGGTCATTATTAGGCATTAAAGTTCTTGAGGAGGTGACAAAGCAAGTGTGTGACTGGGACTTTGCAGTAAGGGTGGGATGAGTGTTTGTTGCCATGGGCCTCCTTGCTCCGGTTGAACTGATGATTCATGGTGCAGCGACTTAGACCCCGTCAAGGTGAGACGCTATGCTGTTGATTTTACCATATTACCACACACCCTGCTCCAGTTTCACCCTGTTCAGCTGGACATGAGAGCAACTCATCAAAACCTCTTAATGCCCCATCAAGTAATGATGGATTTATCTATGGATTTTCTGTCACTTAAATTTGAGCTGTAAAATGATGCTCAGTGTATCTGAGGTATCTGAATATCAAATTCTTAAAGGGGTAGGATGAAGTTAACAGTATGAAGTTCTTCTGGGTAACAAAAGCAGATATTTTGAAAAAAAAAAAAAAGCAAATTTATTAATAATTTCACAAATTAAAAATATCGTAATCGATAGCTTGTGATCACTATATATTTTCACTGAATGGAAAAAGCAGTGTGAACATCTTCAAAATATTTAATTTTGCAGTAAGAAATTTTTTTTGAAACAACATCAACATAAGTCACATAGAGTTAATTTGTCTTTTCTTTTTTGATGAACTATCCCTTTAAGTTCAGTTTTTCAGACTGGGAATGATTTCCACAACAGTCGCAAGAGAGGAATTTGAAGTAGATCAAACAATGTTTTGTGACTCATACTTTGGTGAGTCTGTGTCACCTCACCTTGCCCGCCTGTTTCCCAACCCTACTCATAATGGTGATTTATGTATGCACTTACTCTTTTCTCCTACAATAATTGACAATGTGATGAATGGCTTTGTAAAAGAAGGCAAGGTGCTCCAGCAGAATGGCAGTTTGTTCTTCTTGACTAGGAAGCAGACTCCAATGTCTTTTAAAAAGTTAGTTGCATTCATTTGCAGATAGCTTAGAATGGACAATCATTGGCTGACAGCAAGGCAGAACTTGAAAGGCACATAAACCAAAAAAAAAAAAAAAAAAAGGAAAGGAGACTGTTGAGATAATTTAGTCTTTATAACTGAAAAACTGACACATAACACTTTAACTATGACCTCCAAAAAGAACATTTTCTCAAAATGAACTAACTTCACTTTTCTATATAATTTCAAATAGGTTCATGGCTAAAGAAAATTAGTTTGAACTTTTCTCCTCAGAGGAAACTTTAATGCTTTTGAATGTAGCTCATTGGTGTCTATTGAACCACATGTGTGAAGGATAACTCATTGCTGTCACTTTTTATCATTATTGAATTTTCTTCAAGGGTGGCACTGTCATTATTGGAAAATCTTTCCAGCATATTATGTAATTTTGTCTGGAGAGATGAGAACAAAAATGTATCAGTCACGTTGAATAAAAATGTCTCCCAAATGACAAGTATATATAAAAGAGCTGAGATTCAATGTCTGATGCCTCTGAAACACTTCTCTTGCACATACATCCCTGCACACTCACACACACATTAGACCAGGGGTCTCTAACCCTGCTTCTGGAGAGCTACTGTCCTGCAGATTCAGCTCCAACCCCAATCAAACACATCTGAACCAGCTAATCAAGGTGTTCAGGGCTACTTACAGATAATTACAGATAGGTGTGTTGGAGCAGGTTTGGAACTGAAGTCTGCAGGATGGTAGCTCTCCAGGAGCAGGGTTGGAGATCCCTGCATTAGACATTACATATTCAGTGTCATATTAGTCATGTCTTCATACCTCATAATGGTAAAATGGGCCACTGTTCTATGTCTCTAGATGAAAAATGAGCATAAATCATGCAGAAATGCTGTGTGAAATGGTTTCTGAATGGTAATGAATGGACATTTTAGAAGTGACTGGCATGCTAAAAACTTTTTGGAGCACATTCAATAGCACTTGTGCCACTTTGTATGCAGTATTTAAACTTAAAAGCCTGCATTTTGTTCACTATCCACCATGCTATCAGCTGGGAGCCTGCTGTATATTGAGTTTCCTCAGCGTGGAGTGTGCTGGCCAAAGTCATAATAATGAGGTCTGATTAGGTCATATGGGTGGACATGAGTAAGGTGAAGAGGCCTTAGAATCAGAGAGGGATTTGTTTTATATATCTTGATTATAGCTTCTTCCATCTCTCATTATCCTGAACACATGCACAGATGACACATAAGCATCATGCTAGCTTAACAGGTTGGCTCTGTTTTGTATTCACCCTCACACATAAACATAGCCTTCCCATAATTGAAGAAATGGAAAGGTTACGGCTGATGTGAAAGCTTTGTTCCCGAGTCTGCAGCTATGATAAAAAAAAAAAACAGTCACCTACAGACTGCAATCGACATGAACCAAAAAATAAAGCTGCCTCTATATATACATACATATATATTCGTTTTGTTTTTTTTTATGTGTGTTTGTGTTTGCATGTGTGTGTGTATATATATATATATATATATATATATATATATATATATATATATATATATATATATATATAATCAAGCCCTTATAACTGAAAACATGCATATATATATATATATATAAATATATATATATATATATACATATAACCAGAATCACAACTGAATTTCCAATAGAATTCACTCCTGAAATCAGAATGAATCAGAAATGTGATGTCATGTAAACAAATAATAATCTGAATTTTTTTTTTTTTCAATCTTCCATAGTGACTGCGTATCCTGTTTGAGGACAGACTTGACTTTCCCTAAGCCACAGATCTAATGCCAGTGTAAATACAGTGTAGATACTTATCGCTTCCGTCCAGACACAGGAAATCACTTTCAGGCACAAACCTACAGCACAGTGTGGGGAGTCATCTGCTTCCATTTACCCTGGTTCCCCTGGGGGTTCAGGAGAGACATTTGACTGAGGGAATAATGGTAAAGAGAAGTGTGAGAGGTCAAAAGGATGCCATTTGCACCATTAATCATGTTCTTCTCAGCTATGTCAACTTTGCAGTCGGTGCCACTCTTCTCCAAGGCCATTGGGAATTAATCACAGCACCAGCTGATACCTTCACTTCAGCTCCTGTTTTACACCCTCTCTGTCTTCATACAGTGTTACAGATTCAATGTATCATTTGTCAAGAAATGTACATGTATGCATGTATGGTAAAAAGGTCTCCAGTGTGCAGAATATGACAGTTTAATGTCATAAAAACTGAGCTAGAACTCAAAACTAAGCTAGAACTCATGTCTCACATTGTTCACACTCATAAAAAAAAAAAAGATTTTGTCATTGCATTAAAGTTCTAATTTTAAGATGGTTTTGGGTGGTAACAGGCCTTATGTAGACAGTGTGTTTTCTTAAGAATGAGCAAGATGGCTAAAAAATTATTTGTTGGAATAAAACAATTATGCTTTGTCACTAATGTTGGCAGTGTTATTCCAAATTTTTTTTTCTGATTTCTGAGTTTGTCTCATGAAAAATTGTGGACAAATCCATACATAAGATAAGTATATATTGCTTAACATATAGTATTATATACTCTATGGCAATGAGGAAAGATATATTAAATTGAAATTGTTATTAAAGGGGTCATATGATGCGATTTCAAGTTTTCCTTTCTCTTTGGAGTGTTACAAGCTGTTCGTGAATAGATAAGATCCCTAAAGTTGCAAAGACTAAAGTCTCAAACCCAAAGAGATATTCTTTATAAAAGTTAAGACTTGTCCACGCCCTCCTAAAACGCCTCGTTTAAACACGTCTACGTCATGATGTGGGAAGATTTGCATAATGCCATCCAAATTTTCACGCAAAGAAAGAAGGCGTAACTTTGATTCTCGCTGTTGCCGCCGGCGCCATGTTGTGGAGACGCTGTTTCATTGTGAAAGTGAAAATACTTGGTTTGGCCTTCCAAAAGAGGACACAACTAGAAATCACGCTGGAGGCATTCAGCCAATCACAAAGCACTGGATAGCTGGCCAATCAGAGCACACCTTGCTTTTCAGACCAATGGGGTTTGTAAAAAATTATGCATTTCAGAAAGGCAGGGCATAGAGGAGAAACAATAATGTACAGTATGTAGTAAAATAATGTGTTTTTTGGACTTTAAACTGCATAAACACATTTCATTATACCAAATACACAAAATAATGTTCTTTTTAGCAACATCATATGACCCCTTTAACTTCATTTGTTCTTTTCTGAAATCAAGTTTGAGGAAAAAAAATTCCATACCAGGAGCGTTCTGTATGACAAACGCTCTTTAGACATTCAGACAATCACTTCTGCCAATTCACAAGCCATTGACATGACATGAGAAAAGACAGAAATAGTCCTTGACATTAACATGTGCTGCCATGACAACTTTAACTAAGAATGACCGTGCAGTCAGAAAACATTCTGCCATTCAATGGATAAACTCTTCTCTGTTCTCTCCAGTGTGTTCAGCTCACAGTTTCCAGCATGTCTACAACAAAATGTGTGCTCAAAAAGAAAGAAAATTACCATTTAAGCTCAAAGAGTTAAAATTATATTTTTGTGTTTGTGTGGTCAACATAATGCCAAAAATGCTGTTTATTGAGCTGGAGCTTAAAGGGATACTCCACCCCAAAATGAAAATTTTGTCATTAATCACTTACCCCCATGTCGTTCCAAACCCGTAAAAGCATTGTTCGTCTTCGGAACACAATTTAAGATATTTTGGATGAAAACCGGGAGGCTTGTGACTGTCCCATAGACTGCCAAGTAAAATACACTGTCAATGTCCAGAAAGTATGAAAAGCATCGTCAGAATACTCCATCTGCCATCAGTGGTTCAACCTTGTGTTGCGGCTGACACAGATAAGCTTACGCAGTTTGTGTTCAGTAGGTGTTTTCCAAAATGGCGCTACGGTGATGTGGGGAGAGACAGAGGAGATGACTTGTTAAATAAAGTCTTTATTTTTGTTTTCTTCTGGTACAAAAAGTATTCTCGTCACTTATTAACATTACGGTTGAACCACTGATGGCAGATGGACTATTCTGACAATGTCCTTCATACTTTTCTGGGACAGTCACAAGCCTCCCGGTTTTCATCCAAAATATCTTAAATTGCGTTCCGAAGACTAATGAAGCTTTTACGGGTTTGAAACGACATGGGGGTAAGTGAATAATGACAAAATTTTCATTTTGGGGTGGAGTATCGCTTTAACCTGGAATATTCATTATTTCAGTAAATTTAGCATATGGTTAAACTGGATAGATGGATTTCATATCACATTAGACAGAACAGTTCTGACGTGATGAGGAAGTGAAATGTTTTGGTGAAAACCAGGCAGTGTCAGGAGGGAACATGTCCCTCTGTTCTTCTTTGACATGAACGGTTAGTTTTGCTTATTTTAATAAGCATTTCTCTTAGGCTCCGTCTCAAATCGCAAAGAGGTTCGTGCAAAATTTCAGCAGTCTGTCTTCTGGAAGTGCCATAGCTATTCATTTTCAAATATTCGCCATTACTTCAGTCCTCAGTGTTACATGATCCTTCAGAAATCATTCTAATATGATGATGTAGTGCTCAAGACACATTACTTATTATCATTATCATTATCATTCATTTGTTCTTCTCTGACTTTGAGAGCAACTTTATTGCTCTGGGCTGTTGTGCAATCATAGATAAGCCTCTGGTCTTATCATGTCAACACTGATGGTTTTGGTGAATTATTTTTTGCTTGGTATCTAGTTGAAACCCTAACCTAACTAAATCCCATCTTCTCCTGTTGGATTTCTTATGGGTAATCTCTTCAGCTGATTTCCATCTTCTCTTTCTCTCCTTTCTCATGGCCTTTTTTCTGCCCTGTTATTCTGAGCCTGTGCATGCAAAGTGACATTTTAGTGTACTTTGAAACCCTGTCACAATTCACTGTGGGACTACCGAAAGAGGCCATCTTGAGATATAAGGCAGTGTTGATGGAAATTTGTTGCGACAGTCACTATTCACACATACAATGCACTTAAAAAAGGGAGAGATGGCTTGTTGGTTTGTTGCAAAGACCCATGGGATGATTGGCATACTGAAACATCGTTTAGAAAGATGGTGTTTAGGCTTGTCTTTGACCTTTGGCAGCAACATCCTTAGTCTTCTCAAGGTTGTGGACAGCCAGGAACCATTTTGATAGCACTGGCAAACATGTAAAATGTACAGAAATACATAGCTGATATTAAAATTCTATGCTATTTTAACAATATTAATTATAAATAAAACAAACTTAAATAAGCTGTTTCAAATGCTATTGAATTCAGTTATCACAACATTACAATATGCAGTATGAATATGGATATTGAATTGTAAAATTACAGTTTACATTTAGATAACATTTAACAGTGTCACATGATTCTTCTGAAATCATTCTGATATAATTGTTGTGCAAGACACATTTCTCATCAGTGTTGAAATCAGTAGCTTAGTTTTTTTTGGAAATTGTGATTTTTCAGGATTTGATGAATTGGAGGTTCATAGTATAATTATTTTCATGTTATGGCTGATAACCGAAAATAGCATATATTAAAACTCTATGCTATTCTGTCTAAATAGATTATAAATAGAACACAAACTTAAAATAACCATTTTAAATGCTGCAAGTGAATTCATGTGGCACAATAAAATGTGCATTATGAAAAATCGATGTTCATTTGTAGATTGCAGAATTACATTTAACAGTTTTGCTAAGTTAGTTTTTAAAGATTAACATTAAGTGAGCATTAGATGATGGCAAATGTAATTAACTGTAAATGTAAAAATACTGAAATAATGTACAATTAAATATATAAAATAATTATATTAAATTAAGAAATCTGTAATATTGGAAAATAACCAATGATACCAATATGTTGTGCATTTCAAGCAAGTTCCATTTCCAGGCCATTCCTGTCTGTAGGTGTTTGGATGTTTTTTGTTGTTGTTGTTGTTGTTTTTTTCTCATACTTATATCACTCTCATTATCAGGCTTTCGATTTCTGCAAGATAGCCTAGGACACCTCATGTGGATGTGATTGTGCTTGAATGAATGTACAGTATGTTCATGCGTGTGGTTAATGTGTAAGAGAAGAAGCTAATCAAAACTACAAGACTAGAACAAATCCCATTCTATCCTGAGGCCTCTTCACCTCACTCATGTCCA
Source organism: Cyprinus carpio (assembly GCF_018340385.1). Classification (NCBI taxonomy): domain Eukaryota; kingdom Metazoa; phylum Chordata; class Actinopteri; order Cypriniformes; family Cyprinidae; genus Cyprinus; species Cyprinus carpio. Next base: position 17,734,742 of record NC_056595.1, read on the forward strand.
CCCATATGAACTAATCAGACTTCATAATTACGACCTTGAGCGGCACACCGCACACAGAGCAAATTCAATAAACTGCAGCCTCGCAGCTGATAGCACACTGGAGGGGTGGATTTGTTTTTTAATGGTGTTGCCATCCCAATATTATGACAAAAAAATGTTTTGGCTTGGACATTGTTTCTTTTCATAGATGACAGGTAGGGAAAAATGATGAAAACATATCTATATAATCACTGAGTAATTCCACTGCTTTTCACCCAAATGTCAGTGATTCAGTTAGCTGATGAGGCTGATGTTCTGTGGCATGTTAGATCAGGCTTAGATGTTTAGAGGTAAGGCTGAAATGTGTTTTGAAAATTAGTTTTACTACCTTTCAAAAAACTGTAGTCGGTAAGATTTTGAGAAATTATATTTTTTTCCATGATATAAATCATACAATTTAAAAATTATATTCCTTTTTTTTTATTACTGATTTCTAATCATTCTAATATGCTGATTTGGTGCTCAAGTAACATTTCCTATTATCAATGTTGAAAACAGATGTGCTGCTTATATTTTTGTGGAAATCATAATACATTTTTTAAAAGATTTTGCATTAATGTAAAATTTTTTACTGACACTTTTGATCAATTTAATGTATCCTTGCAAAAACAGTTCTTTTGAATTAAGAGGCCCATAAAGTGACCACATAATTACATTAAATAAACTGTACAATAAGAATCCAGGTTGGGATAAAAATTAAACCAACACTGATTTTAGACGGTTGGATGTAGTTAATAAGAGGAGTCATGGGCTTGATGAAAATCAAACTTTTGCTAAATAGGCACTATATAATAACGTGCACCACAAGTTATCCTTCCCTCGGGAAAACATAAAAAGAAAAGCAGGGAAAAAGCAGCACCCCCTCTGTGCTCCTCATGGGCCATTTTGAGCCCTGAACATTTCTCTTAATCAAACATTCTTTTATCTTCCACCAGAGGAGCTAGAGATCTGGAATTCCACAATGGCAAGAAACCTGATTTTGCTTAAATCCTTTTTTAGGATTCAATTTAGAGCTTCAAAGGGATTCTTGATGCATCAGACATCATTAATTAAACAGGACACAGAGAATGTACCTCTTTTGTGTAGCACAATCCACTTAGATGTTCTTCCACTTTTCTTGAAAACATTCCTGATGAATGTTGGCCCTCATAAGTGCTACAAGACACAATTAAGTCCCACATCAATAGAATTGATCATCCGGCCCCTTGTGAAGAAAGATAGATAAATATGGGAGAAAATTGCTTTCCTGACCTCTCACCTTTAAAAAAGAATCCATGTGAATCCTCATTGACCAAATCGTTTTTTGGTCTCATTTTTAAAAGATTGTGATGGTTCTGCTAAAGTTGAATGAATGAGTATTGCTATTTTGAGTACTTTTTTAATTAAAATGAATAACTTTAATTTCTTTAGACTGTTATGAGAACATCTTTGATTGCCAGAATTTCAGGTGTTTCATATATCTTGATAAAGTGGATTGATAAATTTTTTTTTTTTCTAAACTTAATGCAAGAGTTATTTTTTTGTCTCCAGTTAGGATGTATATGTGAACATATGTATTTATTTATGTATTTAAATTTGTTTACTTTTCTATAGCCCAAATTAGTTTCACTGACAACAGTATATAATACATGAGTAAGATGAGAGACAATTAGTCAACCATTGCAGTGTATTTTTCAACAGACAACTATTTATTTTTTTTTTGTTTATAGTATTTTGTATTTTGTATTGTTTTTTAGTTTGTAAAGGTGTTGTAAGGTTGTCTATTCAAGTTTTAAATATTAGCCTGACTTCACTGAGTATTTTAAGGTTACAAGAAGTAATTTCTACATTTGTACTTTATTCCAGTATACCTACTGATAGATTTAACCCTTAATTTAAAAAGGAATCATCTTTCGGGTGAAAAACGAACTAGGAAAGAGTGCTGTTGGCACATGAAGAACGGTGGCTTGAGGTTTAGGCGTAGGCTTGGGCTGGGGGGTGGTTAATAATAACTTTCATTCATAGGGGGGGGGTGATTGGTTTGATTGAATCTTGAAACCTAATCTACAATATATGAGGCAATCATGTACTTCTGCGTTTAGCGTTTGTAAACTCCAGTCCCACTGAAATAATGGGTTAGAAAACTCTGCAAACCTGATGGATTACACTGACTTTACAAAGCACAGAATCTCGTTTCAAAACCAAACTGTTTAAACCATTTACCTAAACCATAATTCATTGTGCAATGATCGAGTCCAACGTGAGTCTGAGTTGCGCGTTGTGCGCCGGAGGAGATGACGGGAGCAGCGCGCACTTGGATGAGAATCACTCAGAACACAATCTGAGTCCGACCGGACACTTGGTGGTCGCCGTGTGCCTTGGGTTCATCGGAACTTTCGGGTTTCTCAACAACACGCTCGTTCTCATCCTGTTCTGTCGCTACAAATTGCTGCGCTCGCCCATGAACTATCTTTTGATGAGCATCTCAGTGAGTGATCTGCTGGTGTGCGTCCTCGGCACCCCGTTCAGCTTCGCCGCGAGCACGCAGGGCCGGTGGCTCATCGGGCGCGCGGGATGCGTGTGGTATGGCTTCATCAATTCATTCCTGGGTAAGTCTGTATGTTACAGCAGTGATGATAAACGACTGAAGTAGGCTTCGAATGCACCTGTATTGGTACTTTTGAATCGCACCTCGCATGCGCAGCCACATTGTAAAACGTTTTTAACCGTTATGATACGTTTGAGTGTTAGATATGTAATACGACAGATGCCGTTTTTTTATAATGCTCTAAATAAGTATTTTCACAGTGTTGTATAAATGTAGCCTACTGGCAGCACGTCCGACTAGTCAGTCTTCTAGTCGTTTTTTTCTCTCTCTCTCTCGCGAAGTTGATGATGCTACGCTTATTCAGCAAGTTTGTTATCCAAAAGTTGCAGTTATATGAATATTACAATTTATTTGAGTAAACTGTTTTCCATTTGTGGTAAATTGGCAGTTGTTGGCACAGCTGGATTAATCATTTAATTCTGAAAGCTAATGGCAGTATACAGTGCGTTTTAAACCCCCTAAATAAAAGGTGCCACAAACGATGAAGGTCGGTTTTTTTTAGCACAGTATCCAAAAATGCACTGTAGTTCACCTGCACTATAAACCTCATAGCTGACTAATCCAACATATAGGCTATGTTTATACATTATACGAAGGCAGGATTTAACACCCCCTGCCCATAGATCGCAATCAGTTTGATGGATGTTGTCTTGTTGACATTTTAAACTCCTTGTACTGGAAATGTTTTAGACTGTGGAACGTTTTTTGTTTCTGGAAATGTGCCACAGTAAAAGTATGATATTCTTTGCAGACTACAGAAAAAAATTCTTGTAGAGATTAAAGTAGAGAAATGTTAAATAGTATTAAATTAAAAACTTGCCAAAGTTACTACCTACAGAAATGTTCATTGCGTGTTTTCAGCGACTATTGATTTACTGATGATGAAAATGAATTTGGAACTGTTTAATGAAAACTCATTAAATAAATAAAAATGACAAATTATTGGAAACAGAGATAATGAAAACTTTTTTTAGTGTATAATTGAAAAGACCCATAAGTCTGCATAATTGAAAAGGTGTTAAATAAACACACCAGGGCAGAGGTGTATCCTTCTCCTGATTAGGGTTTAGCACTTGACCTGAAGGTGAGGAGAGATGTATACAGGGAAATAAGATGTGTGCTGTCCTGTACTTGACCCATAACATAAACTCTGTAATGGGGCAGAGTGTAGTGTACAGGCATAGTGTTTCCAGTGAGTAGACTGTGCTGTAGTTAATTAACAGGTGTTACTTTTCTGGTGCCAGCAGCCGTTAAGATCAAATGGGTCTGTGTATTTATATGACAACAGATTTTAACATCAATGCTTAAGAACTCTTTATGTATGACCTAGTTGGAAAATAAAAGATGTTGATGCATTGTAATGGTCAAAACCTTAGTGACTGGTCAGGGTCCTTTGCTGAACAAAGCTGTATGAATCACCACTGGTTCAATAAATCCATTCTTACAGGAGAACTAAGAGTGCTTTTATGGAGAAAACCTCTGTAATTGGTTCCAGTCCTTGAAAGACTGATGGCAACTACCTGTCATTGCTTTCAAAAGGTTCATTACTTGCTTTTCTGATTAGCTGTCATCAGGAACCACCGTGTATATGATATAAGTTGCTTCTTTACTTATTCACAATGTCTAAAGCCATTATGATGGTAATTGTAAGCTGTGGACAATACACTTGTTTCACTGATTACTGCTATCTCCCTCTAATAAATTACACTGATAAAGCATTAACAACGCTGATACTTACAAGACAAAAAGAAATTTAAGCCTTTATTCTTTGAACCAGCTGTGAATGGTACAGTACAGCTACAGTACATATTGTCAGGCTCATGGAGATATAACTTCATCCAGACATGATACACATTGTCAGTGCAGATTTTATATAAGCTACACACTCACATCAGGCATAGAAAGATGTGATTTCCAGCATGGCAGGATTTTGGGAGATGATTTTCATGAAAACGGTGTGAATGTGAGAGACTGGAAATGCAAGCACATCTATTTTGTCTTTCTTTGCTTAAAGTTTAGTGAGCTCTGATCTGCAAATTTACAGACAGTTTAGCTGCAGCTAATAGGCAAATCTGTGACGTTTCAGGGTTTCTTTTTCTTTTCTTTTTTCTTTTGTGAATGAAAAAAAAAAACGTAAAACCTGTCTGGTTTGTAGTGTTGCATAGTCTGAAAACTCATAGACTAAAACAGGTTTTCTGAAGAGGAACTGGATAAGATGATTTGTAGTAGTAGACTGAAAATAATTGTTGTGGGAACCATTCTCCCTCAGAAACTGCTAGTAAATTTCACAAATAATTGGAAAGAAACCCAGTTAACAGTTTGAATTGAACATGACATTTTAAAATAAAAAGACAAAAAAAATCTTGTAAAACGTTATGCAATTATCTTAATTTACAACTTAGAAAAATATTTTTTACAGTGTCAAAGTGTGTCGAAATTCTCATTTTTTCCATTGATTTAAAGCAAGGTAAACCCACAGCACTGAGCATGATGTATATTTGCAGTACATCCTATAAAACTGCAGATTTGGCCTTTTACTCATCGTAAACAACCCCTCAAAGGTAATAAGGATCTGTTAGCAACCCAGAAAGCAGCTATTACTCATAGCAGTGCATTGTGTTGTCTATGTATCTCTCTTTGTTTGGACAGGCGTTGTGTCTCTAATCTCCCTGGCGGTGCTCTCATACGAGCGCTACTGCACCATGATGGGGGCCACGCAGGCTGACTCTACCAATTACAGAAAGGTGGCCATGGGTATTGCCTTCTCCTGGATATATTCCATTATTTGGACTCTTCCACCACTGTTTGGATGGAGCTGCTATGGTCCAGAGGGCCCTGGCACCACCTGCAGCGTCAACTGGGCCGCCAGGACAGCCAACAACGTGTCTTACATCATCTGTCTATTTATCTTCTGCCTTATTCTTCCTTTTATGGTGATTGTCTACAGCTATGGCAGACTCCTTCAGGCTATCACACAGGTAGGTGTCACAACCACTACTGTCTACTACATCTGATGAGTTATTGATTTCAGAGAAGCTTTATGCCTCATATTACAGACCATATGCCTGACTTGGCTTGGATGCAATTCTTGAGTTACTGGTTGCACAATAAATTAAAAAAATGTTGAATTAAGTGTTTTTTCTTCTGTTGAACCCAAAAGAAGATATTGTGAAGAATATTGGTAACCAAACAGATGACGGCAGCCATTACTTCCATAGTATATTATTGCATACCTATTATTATTTAAATATATACATTGGGCTTATTATATGTTGTGCCTAATTTACAAAAAAATATATAGTTTTATTTGTCAAATATTCCATCTAGAAGCAACAGAAGTGTAGATCAAGGCATCATTGTATTTTATTAAAATGTATGTAATACAGTATAGCAGGAGAAACATGTTCTCCATGCTACTGAGGGAAAAACTGTCCTTGACTCCTTCTCGTTACATTGCAGCTTATTATTGTAACAGAAAATGCAGCAAATGATTTATGCAACCTGCCACAAGAGAAACAATTACCTGGACTTCAACTTCAACTTCAATTAGCTTAATATTCACAAATCATTATTCACAATGACCTTTTTGCACCATTAATTAACAAAACCACTCAGCAGTCCTCTCAACGTGTGGTTCAAATTAAAAACAGTTTGAATATATCTGCTTGCGGCAGTTTATCTGTGTTCCTCTATCATTTCCACTTTACCAGAGGAAGCTAGATTAATTCTTTTTCGAACGCTTGCTCCAGAGATGTCCTGTGCTGTCAGGTGATCAGCATCTGCAGTCAGTAACAATTAAAAATGATTCTCAATGTTTTGCACAAAGCATTTTGAATGCAAATTAAGCACCGTATTAGCTTGGGAATGGAGCAAATTGTGTCAGAATTTGCATGGAGACGGGAAGAAAACAACATTTCAATTGAAAAGTAGTTTTTATTTGATGTCCCCAGAGTGGCCCAATCTTCTAGAGTAAACAAAACACAAACGCTCTCAAAGCTCCCACAATTCCTTTCCTTCCTCCCGCCCCTCGCAGTGTGGGTGAGCTAACAGAGGTCATCAGCTGCTTACATTAAATGCACTGACACAACAAATAACTTTGATTTGCAACCGAATTACTTTCAGTAGCAACAATGAATGAGAAATCTCCTTGCAAGCTCCATCTTCTCTGTGTCTGAACAGACTACAATGTATGGAAAAGATGTTTCAGCACTTTTAATAGACTGTGATGTTCAGAGAGAGTTTGTAAATTAAAACATTCATGTTTATGTAAATTAGCCCTGCCTAAAATAGGCCATTGATGCTTTCAGAACTGGGAGATTCACCTTTTCATTTCATTATATTCAGCGGCAACTCACTGTCATTGCATTAACAGCACTTTCCTCATAAAGGTGATTTTGCTGTGAAAAAGCCCTGCTGAATCTCATTTTGGTCTGAAGGTCATCCGTAGATTCGCAATGAACTGTAAGTGATGCCGTGGTTATACTATATCACAGTACTGTATATAGGTCAAGACAGCGCTATAGACATCAATGGTGTGATCTAACCTTAGTGGTGAAAATAACCTGCTTCTCTGACAGATACATGCTTGTGTAAGCAGATAACTTTGAGTCTGGGCTTGGTTTGATAGAAGCAGGAACAAAGGGAGGTCTTCTTGAGCCTGAATGGAAATCATTTCCATCATTTCCAATGAATGAGTTACTATCTCACAAGGGCGGAGAAACAAAAATGAACCTTTAGTATAGACACCTCACAGGGCTTATGACCTTGCAGTCTCTTTAAGCACTGATTGCAATTTTCCCATTTCCGATTTTTTTTGTAAGTGTTACAGATTTTTGCAGATTCTATCAGAACTATAATTGACAGCAAATGCAAACAAAAATCTACTTTTTTCAGTGCAAAAAAAATATCATTTAGATAATAAAATAAATTATTGAACATTACAATTCCCCCAATCTGGTCTAAGTAACAGATGTTCTCTCATTTAAACAACTCTCAAAATAAAGTGCTATGTGACTGGAAAGAGGAAGAAATAAGAACTTAACTGAAAATGAGTTGCTGTATATAACAAAACAGATATAATGAAAAAAGCCTTTAGAAAACTACAGGGTTTCAGCACTTCACACTTGAGCTACTGATTGAAAAATATTAATCATTCCTGTAAACATTCATCCATCCATTTTTTTTTACCTTTTGTAGTGTAATAGCTCTAATTATGGGCCAATTTCCATAAAAGTTTGCATGCTTCTTTAGAATCAGATGGCACATATGCTCACCTAAATTCGTGAAGAAAATCTCCATGCATTTGTTTTGATTTCTGCATGTCTCTCTCTCTTACTCAGACTGGCTGCGCAAGCCTCATCTGGCACGACATGGATTATTAACCACCGTTTACACTTTATCTCAATCGCCCCTTTATAAAATATACTTATCCCAGACAAGTGTTAATCGAACCCTGTGGTTCCCCCATGGTTTACTTTTGCCCTACACATATTACAGATTGCAAACTTTGTGTCCTCTTCACTCACAATGAAGAACTTCCACACCAGCGACGTATTTACATGCCGTTGAGAGCCTAGGTGTGATGTCAAAATAGACCGGCTCAGAATTGGCAGACTTTCATGCAGTTTTGGAACAAGCACTACCCCTTTAAGTGCTTAAGTGTTCGAAATTTCTCAAACTTTGCATTTTCGAGCTCACATGTACATTACATTAAACTTTTTACCACCATTCAAGTTATCTAAACGATCATTAGAAACTTTATTGCCATTGTTACTTTACACTTCATACGATTCATATGGTCGCTTAGAGAGTGGCATAATGACACCTCACACAACATCATTTGCATAATGGTGTCCCGAATATGTTAAAATCATTGCATTTGATCAAAGGCATTTTTCCTAATCTGCTGCATGCCTTCAATTTATTTGGATGTCATTTAATGCAAACCAATTATAGGCCAATCGTAGCGTGAGATCAGATAACTGAAGCGTCGTCTCCACTGTATTAGAGTGATTGTAGCTCCTCTCTACTGCTACTGAACCACGGGCACAGAGACTGGAATGCTGATAAGCTTCGAGTCTTTTAGACAATTAGCACCCTGTGTGTTTATACGAGATGCAACTCTAACTGTTCGGTGCGGTGGAGTCCTGGGGGGACAGGTTTCAGATATATTCACCATCCACTCTGCTAAATCTCAAAGGGGTGATAAAAATGCCACATGATGTTATATTATATAGTAACCAGCTCTTTGATTAAGCTGAAGGCTCTTTATAATTGTATGCATCACAAGCAATCAATTAGATAATGATTCACACGTTTGTGATCAATAAGACCGCAAACCAGTGCTCAAGCTCTCACTGAAACATGCTAGGGTGGATTAGGGAGGCTTTGTCCATTCTTCCCCCAAAAGTGTCACAGTGATATGTAAGTTTAAATAAAAATTTGACAGTTGCATATTCACAGTGCATAGTGCACATACAGTTATCCTCCCAGCTTCTGTCGCTCCACTCAGCCGTTGAGTAACCCATCCAAAATGTCACCCAGCAGGGGATCCACTGCCTTCCCAAAGACCAGCCTCATTTGCTCAGACACGGCCTGTCTCTTTCTGTAAACTCACACTGTTGGTGGAACGGAGTGCATTGGGAAACATGGGGTGAAAAACCCAGAGGATTTGCCACACTAGTTTCCACCATCCTTTGAGACAGAACCATCCGTTTGCACAGAGACCAGCTGGTTAGACGGAACAAGAGAGAGAAACAAATTTTATATCTGCTGCAAGTCATGTTGCCAGCTCTGAAAAGTGTTGACCTCAAGTGAGGATTCAAGGAAGAAATTTTGCAGATGAAGCATTTTGATTTAATTCGATTGGTTTGGATTAAAGGCTGGAGTTTTGGGGAAATTGGCTAGGATGGTTTTCATTAGGGTTTACTACTTGCTCTCAGTTCTTTCTAAAGGCTGGAATACACAACATGACTTTTTAAAATCGGAACAGATTTTAAAACACTGGACATCATACACTTGCTGACTTTGTAAATGGTTACAGAAAAAACTAGGCATCATTCACTAAATAACTGAGAATCACAGACTGAGCACAACAAACTCAGAAGAAACATGCACTTTGTTTGAAAAATCAGCTAAAAAATATCAAACATGTTTGATTTCTGGATGGAAAAAATCGAAGTGCTGCCAAAATCTGCAGACTGGCTGCCTCGTCCAGACTGTAAATAGGGGCAAATATTTATTTATACCTTTACTTGCAAAACTGCATGTCTTGAAAGGGATCATTCACCCAAAAATGAAAATTCTGTCAATCATTTACTCAATTTATGATAATAACTTAATTAGGAGCCTTCAAATGACATTGACAATGACGTTCAAGTCTTTTTGGAGAATTGCTATTCCAGGTTAAGTGGCAAGATGTTGTGAAAGCTACTTTCATACTCATGAAACATGCTCATAGTCATGACATGAGCTTCAAAGACCAATGATAGCTTAATACTTACAGCACTAGTTGGTAGATCTTAACCAGGGGTGTCTAATTCTGCTCCTGGAGGGCCAATTTCCCACTGAGTTTAGCTCCATTCCTAATGAATCACATCTGAACCAAATAATCAAGTTTTTCAGGATTACTGGAAACTTTCAGGCAAGTGTGTTGAGGCAGATTTAAGCTAAACTCTGCAGGACATTGACAACCATCTCTTTTCCAGTCTTTCCTCATCCCCTCATTTCAGACAGAACAGACAGCCCTCAGGATGTCAGAAAATTCAACAAAACTCTGTTGTCACATGTCCTTATTACAGCTACTGCTGAAATGCTACTCTGCACTCCTGAAAGAGAAAGTTACGAGGCAGTTCTTAAAATGTGCTGTGTTGTCATATTCTATCTTGTGCTATTTAGAGCAGTTTTTGCTGTTGTTGTGTGAATTTTGCAGCATTTTTTAAGGTGGACAGGTGGAATGAATCCTTAGTCCTTTAATAAGTCCTGGCGAATGGCCTATATAGAATTTTATGGAGTGGATCAGTGTTCTAGCAGACGACAATTTATTTGTACAATCACAACAGTATTTCTATACCTCAGGACAATGCAAATATTCGGGGTTCTTAGAAGCGGAAGTTGTTGTAAACTTCTGTAATGGTGAATGGAAATTACAACAAACATATTTTTGCTTTCTGATTTGAACCTATAGCAAAAGAAAAACTCTACTATAGCATTTCTATAATTTTCTATAACTCCAAAAGGGGGTGGGGGGGGGCAAGAGATTTTGGTGGTCAGAAGAAAAGCATGTAAAATTCGCTGTCACTCCCTCAGCCGTTATATTAGAAACACTAATGCAGTAGCATTAACTAGTTTTTAGAAATTCATTGTCAGTGTTATATAACACAAAGTGAAGTGTTATAAATATAATTTTGTTTTAAAAACTAACAATTATGAAAACTTTGCTAGATTTACTTCTAGAAATGTGATATCATAATCTTTGAAAAGGATCTAATAAGGTGACAGTATTAAATTTGAAAAGGTAAATATCCACTAAAACAGTACAGTAATGAACTGAAGAGTTTGTGTAAATTTTCCACTTCAAAAAAATGAGTCGTTTTGAACAGATTCATTTAAATGGCTCATCTGAATAAACCGATTCATTAAAATGTCAAAATCCTTTGACTTTCAGAAATTTGAAGGAAGTTGACGTGCTGTTCTTTCTGCTCAAACTATACATAAAATATGAAATTTGTAGGTGGTCCTGGATTCAGCTCCAACTGATTAAAGATACTTCCTGTAAATAATTTAATAATTTATCATTTAATTTCTGAGGACCGGTCGCACACAAATTGCTGTCTAATTTGAGCCGCTTGCACAGTTCAAATAAAAATGATAAAATGCAACTCATTTATTTAAAATGCTGTTGATCTCTCTCTCCACAGATTGTTTCCTTGAGTAATTTATATCATTGTCATTTGATTGGGTTTGTTAGTCTATTCTTAGTGGACACAGATTTTCATTTAAGTGTTATGATAAATAGAGGGATATAAATACACACAGAAAATGAGATTAGTGGTGGTAAGAGTGTTTGTTTTACTGAACACACCCTCGTCGGCGGATTACAGAGAATAGAGTGCAGGCATGAATGCGATGAATTCATTTTGCCGGACTGTTTACTTAAAGGCACTGATTTATGCATGCTGTACAAGTGCAACTGTATAGCTGCTTAAAGAATAGCAATAAAGAAAGGAAGGCATAGAGCAACATGCTCTCCTGGGAGCATTTTAGCAGCTATACTCACAACTGTTCTGCTCACCTGTCAGACAGAAGATATAATGATCTAGTCCACTGTATTTGTTTAGTGTGGGCAACGACGGATCAGGTTATGCCCCAAATCAATCAGGAGACAATCGTCAGGGCCTATTTTACTGAAATGGGTCAGACTAGAATGAAGTTTTATCTCTCCTTCTCTTTTCTGTCACTCAACTCTGACTCCTCATCCATATACTGTACCATCCCCTTTTTTCTCTCTCTCTGGCTGACACTTTCTTTAAGTCTGTTTTAGACTTTGCTGTGTACTTCTGACTCTATTTCATCTGTTAGTCCAGCTGCCCATCTTTCAACTATCAACTATCTTTCTCTACTTACTTATTGTCTCTCACTTATGTGCGTGTGAGAGGGAGAAAGAGAGCAGGATTCTTACTGGCAGCTATTTTAAATTCCTCCTATTACTTTACTTTATCTAAAGTCTGAGAACACATTGCAAATCCTACTACTGACTGATTGATTGATTGATTGATTGATTGATTGATTGATTGATTGATTGATTGATTGATTGATTGATTGATTGATTAACAGGTGTTTTCTTTCTTTCTTTTTTATTTAGTTATGAAATATTAGATTTATTACTTATTTACTTATTTATTATTTATTTACAATGTTCTGGTGATTTCTTTTTTAAATGTATACTTTTTCCGATGTACTCATATTTTTCCCCTATTTATTTATTTAATGTTTGATCATTAGAAAAAAGAAAGAAAAAGGAAAATCATAAGGAAAAAACTAAAAAGAAGCATTTTTACTAGTGGTCTCAGACTTTTATACAAACCAATGTTTCCTAAAGTTTGTCATTTTTGCCATTTCCCTTAAAAAAAAAAAAAAACTTTGGTACTTGCACTCTATTCTTATTAATTATGTAAAATGTAGAGGAGAGGTTGTTAAAGAGGGTCCTGTGCACAGGAAAATATTTGAAATGGTGATGTCATAAATGTTTAAAAATTTCCCATTATTGACTTTAGTGATTAAAGATGCTGTATGTATGATTTTGACTCTACTAAAGCATAAAAAAGAGGGTCTATGTTTGCAGATATTTAAGGAACATGCTAAGTTAACATACTTTTTTTATCTGAAAAAAACAATGCTATAGTCAGTTCTCCTTTGCATTCCGGGCCAGAGTGTCGGTCTCTGTTTTGGTTTGTGAAACCCGCCCACTGCCAGTTTACAATTGTATTTCGGCACCCGGATTGCCAGTTGGCAGAAAACACAGCGTATTTCATTTCATTCATCGTCAAGTGCGCTCGTTCTTGTTTGTATCATTAATCTGGCAACCTGTGTGTGCATCAAGTCTGAGGATGAGGGGCCGGGTGAAAAAAAACCCCTCTCCAATATTTTGAATTTGGACTGCAATACCTAGTTCAATCACTCTGTGTCAATCCTACATACAGCACCTTTAACAGACCCACAGGCAATCTGGGGATTATTTTCTGTGTTGATTTGTGGAGAAATCTGCAGAATGGATTTAAGCATGGTAAAATGCATTAATTGGAGCTGAGAGTACTTCTCTATAATTGGTAGCTGAAAACATAAACCCGGATATATAATAATCGAGCATGAAAAGACTTGAGGATGTGTAGATTTTTGTGAATGAAGAGTGTTCCAGTTCTGTGAATCTTCTGTGAGTACAGCTTGTGTGTGGGCCTCCTGTTCAATCACCAAATCATTGCTATGTTTATTTAATGACTACATTTCTGTCATCAGACAGATGCATCGGTTTTCATAATTGATGTGAGGTGACAGTTACTGTAATTTGCCAACAATAGCATGCTCAGAGAAATGATCTGATGTTAACAAACTGTGCATGAACTTCATGCAAACATTCAGACTTATCTTTCTAAACTGTTTAGCTATTGTATTGTAGATTGGTAGCAAGTAATGGCTTCTTGTATGAAATGAATATATTATATATGTGTGGACAGGATTCATTACCATTTATAAGGCTCAATATTGATTAGGGTTGCAAAAATGCCAGTGCCAGTCACCTAGTGGGCAGCGCGCTGACGTACAGCGCTGTTGTGCTTTGGGTGTCTCAAGTTCGAGTTCTGGCTCGCAGACCTTTTCCGATCGTGTCCCGCTCTCTTTCTCCCACTTGGCTTCCCATCTGAATATTGTCCTCTCATCATAATAAAGGCAAAATGGCAAAAATAAATTGGAAAAAAGGTGGAAAATTTAGAAAAAAAAATTCTCAGAAATTTTGGAAACTTTCCGGGATTTTTTTGAAAACTTTCTGAAAATTTTGGGTTTTTCTCTTTGCCAATACTGTAAATTATACAGGGCAGTCTTTCAGAATCATCTAAACTGGGAAATTGTATTTTAAAACTATTTATCAAAAGAAGCAGCATTATAATTTGTTTCAGAAATCAGGTTTCACTGGTCTCACTGAATGTTTTTGATTCACTAAAAAGAACTGGCTCGTTTGTTTATGAATCATACTTCACTGGTTGTGTTTTATATTTGTTTTTTGCAAGCTAGTCACAACTTGTTAGAAAGACATTTCTTACCATTTTCCAGAACATTTTCATCACCATTACATCACATTCAAAACTGACCACAAACTGATGTTCACAACTCTTTTACAGTGATGCTAAAGACTCAGCAGTGTAGACAAAACTTTTAAGGACCGTCACCATCTTGCTTAAGTCTTTAAAACTTAACCCTCCACCAGATCAGCAGAATATCAGGTTCACCGGAGAACTGAAATATTTACCCACATTCCCCTGACTGCTGACAGAGATTTCTTTTTCTAATGTTGTTTCCCAGATCAGAGAAGACCGGAGAGAGATCTCCAGAAACAAAGTTAAGTTTAAAGGTCTCAGATGTGATCACAGACACACAGCATTCAGAATCTTGTAGCCACATGTTTCATGTCCACCTACCCACATACCCGAGGGATACTCCCTGACCAAACACTCTCTGACAGCCACAGGAGCTGCCACGTGCAATAGCATCTCCTTCACAGCGCTCCATGCTGCTGGGTTTTGCCAACTTCTGACTCCAGGGCTCACACAAGCACCCAGAGGGGAGAGTCTCATTACCACAACACCACCACAGCATCGGGGTTAGATGTGTGATGCATGCTTGGATTAACATATACTTGCTTGCTCTAATGATGCAACCAATGTGGACTCTTGCAGACTGTGACTCTCCAGGCACATTTTAGAAGTTTGACAGCTCTGGATGTCATCAGATTTAGGTGTTTTTCAGTTTTTAATCTATTCAATCTGGTCTCCCAGAAGGGAAAATGGTCTATTTATGCCAATAAGCTTTTGAACGTTGATTGAGCTTATGCTTTCACTCTCCATGCGATTATTATAATGTTCCCAAAGCTTATTTTTCTGTCCTAATTTTCCCTATTTCACAGTGTATTTGTTTAATCCATTTAGCATCTCAGCACTTTTTAAATAACTGCTTATAATTGCTATTCCCCGGCTATAAAGTTTCATCACAAGTTGTGCTGTAATTACTGGAATTCATTTGAGGATTACGGAAAGCGGACACACACCTACACACATTGTCTCCTATTGTGATACACATCTGAGGCTGTCCGTCTTCAGTCATGGTATCCTGTGTTTAATGTGACCATGAAGTTTCCACCTGTCAATCAAAATTCAATTGGGTGGAAGCTGTGGACATCTTGTTGGGTACAAACTGCCCTTTTTTCATCCACCCACCTCAGCGTTGCATCTCAAACAGCCGTCACGTCTTCTCCTCACTCTTAATTGGTAGTGCATCCACAGATGCTGCTGGCTGTGGCCTCTGGTGATGACTTTACACCCCCACAGGCCTTCACACCTTGCAGGCTGTGTTATTCGCAGCCTGCACCCCTGAGTGTTGCCCTTCTCTGCATATAGGACTAATTTTTAATGTGACCACTAAAAAAAGACCCAGAAAACTGTGGGGAAAACTCAATGGGGAGCCTTTTAGCAACTTGACATTGATCTGACATTCTGCTAAGCGATAATTTGTCAAGTGCGGCTTCTGCTCAAGGTGGAGGGTGGAAACGAGGGTGTCTTGTGAGGAAAGGGCCAGACATGTTCCACTCCATTGCTCTTAATTAGCTCTTAGTCAAAGCACAATTATGTTCCTCTGGGTGCAGGGTTTCAGCCATTACATTTCAGAAGTACAGACCCATGTGTTCATGTTGTAATTTAAAGTATAGAATATAATTCAAAGCACTGTATGACTCTGATCATTAAGTTATATGTGAGGAAATGTGCCTTAAAGTAGAGGTGAATTCTTCCTATTTTAATGACTCTGATCATTAAGTTATATGTGAGGAAATGTGCCTTAAAGTAGAGGTGAATTCTTCCTATTTTAATGTGGTTACTTCAATTTTTTGTACAGTATAGTCACTTAACTTATTTAGACGTTTTTAACCAGGGATGACTGTTCAAAACTTTTTTTAAGAATCTTTGACCTAAGTTCAAAATAACAGCATTTATTTTTAATAGAAATATTTTGTCACTTTTGATAAATGTGTTGTGTCCTTGCTGAATAAGAGTATTAAGCTCTTTTTATTAAAAAAAATAAAAATACAAAATTTTTTTAGTTTTTTTTTTATTGGTTGTTATTTGTGGGGGGAATGATGATGAAGATGATTTTTTTTTATTCTTTATTATTGTTGTGTTATGGGAGGTGACACTGCAGAGCACCACTGCACCAAACTTCAGGGACTAAAGTTCAAGCAATGTAACAACTGTCAGCTCTTGGGCGCCTGCACCAAAAGAGCACTTAGCAGCCAAACAAAGTGCTACAACACTGAAAAAATGGTGCATCATGCTCAGCAGGCAATTCTACAATGTGTAATGGGCCTTCTGTTGTGTTTAGGGGTCTATTACAGACCAGAGTGATCGATTTCATGGCTATATCTATTTCTGCCCAGGTGGCCTGAAGCTATGCTTAACGTACATTGAGGCATTTAATCTGTGAATGTCTGCATGTACAGTTTTATTACTTTGGCTAAAGAAGCAGTGACGCAGCTGCACAGTGTGATGCCATGTTTCTCACATCTCTTTTTTCTCTTTCCCCTCCTTTTCCTCTTCCCTTATCACAATGGCAAAGATGAGCAGGATCAATACAGCGGTGAGTCGTAAGCGGGAGCAGCGTGTTCTCTTCATGGTGGTCACCATGGTGGTGTGTTACCTGCTGTGCTGGCTACCCTACGGGATCATGGCCCTGCTGGCCACGTTTGGGCATCCCGGCCTGGTCACACCAGCAGCTAGCATTGTTCCTTCTCTGTTAGCCAAGACCATTAAGACCACTGTCTTAAACCCTATAATCTACATCTTCATGAACAAACAGGTGGGTGCTAACAGAAAAATAGTATTAACTGCTAATCAGTCAATGTGCATAGAAGTGAATGTAGCGTAACTATACGTCTACTTTTTCCTAGATATGTCCAGGCTGGGATTTCGAGATTGCCTAAAATGTCCAGGTTTTGGCTTTGTTTTCCTATTGACAGGCCCTCTATAGTGCTCATGCATTATATGTTCACATATTTGCATTGTTTTGACCGTTCTCTGTAGATCCCACCTCCTCGCCACGATTGGTTGATTAGTACAATGTCATCATGCTTTTCAGTCATTATTTTCAGCAAGTGGAAACACATTAGGAAAACAAAGCCAATATCTGGACATATTAGGCAATTTAGATATCCCAGCCTTGACATGTCTGGGAAAAAGATGACATAAGGTCAACCTAGTGGATGGCTATGATATGAATATTACATGACAACTGATATTTGCATTAGATTATTTGCATGCAAATGCAGCACATACTTTTACACATTTAAATGCTTAAATCACACTTAAAAATGGATGAATGTAATTGCAAGAAAGCACATACTTTTTTTGATAAACATTTTACGTGTTAAGCTAAAAATGACAAATAGAATCACGAGTGGTTGCAAAAATGACTAAGAACAGTCAGTTGGGGTGTCATTCCCAATAGCACATTATCAACACCTTATTTTAAAATGAATTCAACAGACAAACTAATTTAAGTCGTTTTTCCTCTTTCATTAGCAAGTATGTCAAAAACTGCCTTTGAATGTGAAATATAAAGACTGTGTTAAGCATGGGAATTTATTTTGGTCCAAAATGTGGGCTGAAACAAATGAAAAGGAACATTTTTTGAATATCTAGGTAGCTTAAGTTAAATTAGGTTCGTAAGATTCTGTCAAGGCCACTCAGTTCATCTAGTCAAGCTATTATAGATAAAATTATAACCTTTTATGAGTTATGTATTGAAAACTTACAAGGATGTCATTTACAGAACATATTATTAAACTACCATTTGAACATTTCATTAAGATGTAATATTAAAATCAGGTTCTATGGTTCAGTGTTTTGTTGGGGACAGGAAACGAACAAAGATTTGACTTTTTCTTTCACTGGTTTTGAATCTGAGTTTTGAATTGTATTCTGCTGATAACCTCCAATCTCTCTATCTGCTCATCCTTTTCCTATCATACTCTGCACTGTAAAAAAAAATTACTGAGGGCAAAAACCGAAAGCAACATTTAGCATGGATTTCTTATTAGTTGAATTTATCTGCTTGTTTTTGCAAATGTACTGACTGAACATTTGAAATTAGATATTGAGATTTCTTAAAGGATAATTCACCCCAAAATGAAAATTCTGTCATTATTTACTCAACCATATATCATTCCAAACCTGTTTTTACTTCTGTATAACATTAAAAAAAATAATAAACGTGTCTCTTTTTTGTCTATACATTGGATGTGTGTTTGGTTATCAACATTCTTCAAAATATATTATTTTGTGTTGGACTGAAAAAAGTAAGTCAAACAGGTTTGAACAGACATAAGGGTGAGTAAATGACGACAACTTTAAATTTTGGGTGATATATCAATTATCAGCTTGAAATGTGTTCTGTGTACACTTTTTATTTTATATGCTTTTAAATTGTTCAGTATTATGTTTGTACATTTCTATAAGTAATGTACATTTTGTGGAAAGCAGAGTGCTAAATTATTGAAAACAGCATATGAACATGCATGAAATGCCTTAAAACTTAACAAACTGATTATTTTAAGTTACTAAACATGATAAAACTTAACAAACTGATCATTTTAAGCTACTAAACATGACTCAACTAAAAATACTAAAACATACTAAAAATACTCAAGCTCCGGTGCATGCTGGGAAGAGGGAAAATGGGACTGAAACACAAAACCATTTTTTTTTAATCTTATTTGAATTCTGCTTTGAGATAAATTACTTAATTTCCTGAAACTGGAAAAAAAAACTACAATAATAAAGTCAATTATTGATGGGGGTTTTTCAGCATTATTTACTTTATTTAAAGATCAGTTTTTACAGTGTGCATTCTTTTGTAAACCCTAGGCTTTTCAAATCCATCCTTTGATGGCTGATTTGTATTCCAGCTTTTATTTTAGTTTATAGCTGGACAAAACAATCAAATAGTTTTGATGTTGGATTAGTGTTCTAGCTATTATTTTAAATATAATCTTTCAATGCTGTAGTTTTTGTTCAAGGATTGTGTTAGAGTTAGAAAGTTTGCAAAGAAACTTTTCTTTCAAAGAAGCACTTTTTACATGTTTAAACTGATACAAGATGCACATTTTATTATTATTTCTGAACTTGGTTACATGTAAACAGTTTGGGTTTGTAATATCTGTGCACTCCTCTTCTGTAAGGGTTTAAGCATTTGCTCCAAACAATTGCTTGTGATAAGACCGAAGATGAAGACTTGGAAAAACTAGTTTTGCCTGTCGGAGGAGACGCCAGTCACCTGTATGTCATTTTCAGTCTTCAATTCCTCCCAGCCCGTAACCATGGAAACTGTGAGTTGAGGCGAGTTGAAGACTTAAAGTGCTGTACAGATTCAAGTATCTACTCAGCATGTGTCGATATGACCAGTGGAGATTGAAAGACGGTGGAAAATGGAAGAGTACCGGAAAAAAGCGTGAGTTTTGGAGTGCGAGAGAGCTGCGAAGTTCCTGAGGCCGTGAGTAAATAACAGTACTATTATACCGCACGGGTTCAGGAGCTGTCATGCTGTGTGGTAATTACATTTACTGCTTGCTCTTTCTCTTTTCTGGGACGCAAGGAATTTTCTGGCACATTTCACATTTTCTCCCTTATTAAGAGCACAATGTGTACTTAGGGGAAGCATTAGTATGCTGAAAACCTCCCTTGTTCATTAATTGGCTTTAAGAGTCACAAGCACATGTAAATTGCACCACAACAACATTTTCAATTTTTTTTCCTTGGTTTCCAGTAAAATCATTCTTAAAGCTTTCCAAAAACAATACATACTTATTAATATATTAGTAAATATATTATATTTTTATTATATTATATTTATTAGTTTATTTTTCTTAATTGGGAGATTATATGTATTTTATATTTTATTTAGTCTTTTTGTGTGTTATTTTATTTAACTTTTTAATTTTTGTATTATATTTTATTTTACTTTATTTGTATTCATAAATATAACCGAGTTTAGTGAGGTTCATGCTTAAAACAAGAAACCCAACTGACAGACTGAAAAATTAATCATTAATAATTAAGACATTTTCTAAAAACAAAGCTATGGTAGCTTGTTTTCGCCACAGGATGGATGGACGGAATAGATCCCGTGGTGGAAACAAGCTTACACTATTTTGCTTACAGCTTGTATGTTTTTTAGGAAATTTGATGTTTTTACTGCAAAGCAAGAAAAAATATAAAAGTAAATTAGTTTTTATATAATTATTTTAATATTTTTTTTTTTTTTATTATTATATTTTTGTTTTTTTTTTATTGTATTTATTTATTTATTTATTTATTTTCTTGTCGTGTGAAAAGTGACTGCAAATGGACACATTATTACACACTGTATAAGAAACAATGAGACCAACAAAAGTGGCAGCTTCAGAATTAAGAGCTTTCCAGAGAGACAGGCAGTTCATCCAAACAGTTATTCCAGACCACCTGTGAACAGGTGTAACATAATTGGCGAGGAAGTTCTGTCCTGCTCTCCAAAGCTTTTCAGTACCCCACAGAGAGCTAATCATCTCTATTCCACATCATCATCTGCTCAAAAGTCTGCTACCCAGCACTCTTCTCAGATCCGGACTGCACCTGGCCAACAGAACATTCACTGATCCAGCATGAGTATATTTTTATAAATTATTGCTCATTATCTGGCAGAGGTGGAAATTATTTTCTAAACCCTGACTGCTCAATCCCACTTCAGATTTATAGGAGATTGCAAAGATAATTAGCATTTTCACACATGGAGATTTCAGATGTTCTCATCATGAGGAACATGTAAATCACATGTGGAAGAGTTATTGGAGGCCCGCACAGATTCTGTGCTCTTTCCTTGACTTGCATCATTAAAGGAGTTTTCTGTGTTTCAGCTATAAGTTAAAAAATAAAAAATAAAAAACAATTCACTTCTATCAGCATTTGCTCCTTATGTGCTTCCAAACCTGTATCATTTTCTTTCTTCTGTGCAACATGAAGGAAGCTATTTTGAAGAATATTGGTAATCAAACAATGTATGGAATATGTATGTTTGTGAAAAGAAATTGTTTGGTTACCAACATTTTTCAAAATATCTAAAAAAATAAATAAAAAAAAAATAGAAGAAAGTCAGTCATACAGGTTTGGAACAACATGAGGGTAAGTAAATTATGCCAGAAGTTTTGTTTTGGGGTAAACTTTTTTAAGCTCCACTGACAGCATTTGTTACATAATATAGCAAATTAAATAATCTTACTTAGAGTAATTTGTTTAAAAAAAAGCTAATAAAAAATAAAATACTATGGTTACGATAAGGCGCTGACAATTAAAGTAAAAGATGGCATCTTCCAAAAGCTTTAAATGTCAAATTTTGCAGCTTGCATTTCTGTCAATTCATTATCATCCATAAAAATGTTATCATTAGAGCTGTAAAGCTGTCTAAATCATTTTTGTGGGTGATGAACTAATTATTCACCAACATAATATCAGCAGCTTTTCTAGTGTCATAAAGTTGAATTCTATGTTAACGTATAATATAGCATGTATTTTATAAATGTATAATAAGCTTTGTGGCCATTGTGGATATAAACATTGTATATATTAATATTTACTGCCTGGCCCGGTGTGCTTTAATGGCAGATGCCTTATTGTAACTATGGGACGAGTCAAAAGTATTTTCCATAATAATTGCCACAAATACTGGCAATAGAGCTTAATCTGTTTTTAACCAGGAGCACAGATTTACCCATGAACGAATTACACATACTAATCATCAAAAATAATGTCATCTAATCCTAGTAAATTCAGTTAGTGACCATGTTAAATCAGTGTGCCACATGTGCTAAATCTGATTGGATGAAACCCTCAGGCAGATAGTTGTGTTAACTGTCTTACAGCATGTCCAGATGCACAGCCACCTTCTGTGCCATCTTCGTCATCTCTGCAGGGTTAACTAGACCTCCTGTCAGCCCCTGTAATGAGTGTGTGGATCTGAATCCATTTATAGACTCATTCCTCCCACCTTAGACGCATCACATTTCTCACCTGTCTGCTGTACCAGAAAAGAAAAAAGAAAAAACCTTGCACACACCTGCAATGGTTGACAGCAATGTAAACAATTTTCAGATTCTTACAGATTGATTACATTACAAGTCAACTCTGTCAGTACAAACATTAAGGAGATGTTTGTCAGGACTAGCGGATTTGTGGTAGAGGCATGGAGAGCTTTTGTGAGGACTATCAGTAAGTGTCATGGTCATGCATGATTGCGTCCCATCAGTGCTAACAGAACACAGAATGGCCATTAACAGACTGACTGGAGTCGAATGGCTTGGGAAAAGTCTGCCATTAACTGTGAACCCTTGACCCCAATCTAAACCCCTCCAGTCATCTGTCTCTGTCTGCCTCTCTAGTTTTCCCTTAAATTCAAAGGCACTGATTATTGAGTATCAAAAAAAGCACTTATGTTTGAATACAGCAGTGTTTCTGGTATATAATATACAAAGAAACTGAACTTACAAAACTTGATGGTTCTGCAGTGTTTGGCATCTTATGAGGAAATGTAGTAGACTATAAGTATACAGTGAAAATGGACGTATACTAAGTATACTACGTTTTCTCAAGGGGTGAAATCTTACTCTGTGTTTTGTGGATTGTTTGTAGACTGAAGTCTGTTCAGATACTGTAAATCAGGAACAGCTTTTTAAAATGATGCATTTACTATGTGTGTGTGTGTGTGTGTGTGTGTATATATATATATATATATAGTGGCCAAAAAGTACACAATTACATCTTTCTTGTTGATTTTATGTCATAATGTTTGTGTGTTTGTCAAAAAGTCCTAAACTTTGTTTGTTTCCAGATTGAATTACAATTTTCAAATCTGTTTTTCAATGTGAATTTAGCCACTGTTCCTGAAACGGAGGATTTTGAAGGGGGGATTAGTTACACTGTCTTTCTGAGGGAACAATTCATGACTAGCCATTCATTTACTCAACACTTGCATGAAATCTTGTTGCTGTCTGTGTCACGGTGTGTCCCAGAAGAAGGCACAAAGACGATGAATAGCATTCCAACACAAAGTTTAATTCTAATCCACACGAGAGAAATCCAAAAAGGCTAAATTAACACACATTAGTGTAAACGGTGACCAGACAAATGAGGAGTGCATCCGGAGGAACTTAAATACACAGTGATGATGAGATAATAATGAACAGGTGTAATGACTAGATGAGTGTCCATGACAACTGATGACTGGCAGGGGAGGGATGGTAGGACAAATAAGACATGTGACTAATGTGAATAATGTGAATGAACTGGATGGCAAAGTAATTTAACTTAATTGTGATAATTTTGTGGTTGTGTTGGTTGTATGGTGCAAAGGCTTTTCATTTTTTTCTTTTTTAAATGGGTTTGCTTGGAGCAAAATATATTGCTTTTTTATTGTTAAGGTTAAAATAAGTGTTTGTGTTACAGAAATTGAGTTTCTGAACTTTTATGACTTACATTTGCACTTCTGTATTTTAGTATTCATAAAACTCCCTTCAAAGTTTAGGCTGAATTGTACAAATTTCATGGTGAAAGTTGTTGTGTGAGGATGTGGTAAATCTCTCACACACATAGACAAAACACCTTCTCTTAGAAAATGTGTTTAACTCCTCTGAGGCCGTCACAGACAGTTATGATCAATTACAATAAACCTTTTATCTATAATGAAAAGTACAGCGCAAGAACATAGCATGCACTTTGGACAACAGTGCATTTGTCACACTACGATGTGTGTAATAATCCAAAAGGCAGAGAAGAATATGAAGAAGAGTTCAATATCTTTTTAACTATACAATTGTGATTCTGGAGACAACCTTAGTTTCAGTAGTCATGTCAAATCAGTAACTAAATCAGCATACTATCATCTCAAAAACATTAGAAGCAAGAATTAGATGTTTTGTTTCAAGCCAAGACTTGGAGAAACTTGTTCATGCCTTTATCACCAGCAGGGTGGACTATTATAATGGTCTCCTCACCAGCCTTCCGAAGAAGACTTATTAGACAGCTGCAGCTCATCCAGAACGCTGCTGCCAGAAATCTGACGAGAACCAGAAAATCTGAGCATATCACACCAGTCCTCAGGTCCTTACAATGGCTTCCAGTTACATTTAGGATTGATTTTAAAGTACTTTTACTCGTTAATAAATCACTCAATGGCATAGGACCTAAATACACTGCAGATGTGCTCACTGAATATAAACCAAACAGACCACTCAGATCATTAGGATCGAGTCAGTTAGCAATACCAAGGGTTCACACAAAACAAGGATAGTCTGCTTTTAGTTATTATGCCGCCTGCAGTGGGAATCAGCCTCCAGAAGAGATCAGATGTGCTAAAACATTAGCCACATTTAAATGAAGACTCAAAACTCATCTGTTTAGCTGTGCATTTATTGAATGAGCACTGTGCTTCGTCCGAACTGATTGTACAACATTTTATGTGTAATCATTTTCTATTTTTAATTGTTTTAAATTCATTTTAAATCAATTTCTAAATCATTTTAAATGTTTTTAAGTTCCCTATTGTTGTGATATGTTTTTTTATGATTATTTTACTTCCTTTTATATTAAGCACTTTGAATTGTCATTGTGTATGAAATGTGCTATATAAATAAACTTGCCTTGCCTTGCCTATACAAATAACAGGGCAAAATCTACACATAGGGCCTGTTTACACCTGGTCACTTCATGCATTTTTTCTAATCGGATAGCTATCCGATTGCAAAAAGACCAGGTGTAAATGCCCTCCAAAACGCATTCAAGATGAATATAAATCCGATCGCTCAAACCGAGGTGGTCTGGGCCACATTCTAGATGAAACTGGATAAGTGTAAATGCATCTGGTTGTTGAAACCACATATGGAAATTTTACTCCTCCCAAAATGTTAAAATAATAAATGTGTGAGAGTGTGTTTTAGGCTATAAGACATTAGTCAGACTGCGCTTATGCAACACGCATTGCTGCAGACGAGCAGCTGAGCATCTCTTCATCAAGCCAACGCACAAACTGCCGCGGAAGAAACTGAAAGTAAGACGCAGACAGTCAACACACAATAATCTTCATTAAAAGTATAAGACAAACTTATCTTTCCAGTGCTGATGCCATGCGCTATTGCGGTCTTTGATCTTGAAATGAGCTGATAATTTAAAAAATGCAGCGTTTATCTTTTAATTTCGTTGGAGGAAGGAGCCAGCGACCAACCCGGAGAAGGGCCAGACAGACGATGACAGACCACAGCAGGAGGAGATGAGATGGAGAAGGCAGGAGGAACCAGGCCGGTGAAGATAGAGGGAGGAGCGAAGGAGGAGGCAGGAGATGATTGTGAGCTAGAGCAGGAGATACCCATCGATGGATCACCAGAGCCCAGCCAAAACGCAGGCCCACGGCAGAGTTGCAGCAGGGGGAATCCATGGTGGAAGCCCAGGAGGAGGATCCAAGGAAGCGAGCTCCTGTGAGGATGCCAGCAATGGTGACCCAGACGGAGCAGAGCAGACAAGGAGCCTGGTTCGACACTGAGGATCCGAAGGGCCAAGATGGAGCAGTAGGCTCTGGCAACCGAGATGGAGATGTGGTCCTGGAAGGCCGCGATGGAGCCGGAGTGACTGAGGACGAAGGCGGAGCCATGGGGAAGGAGGGGCCTGACAGAGCCAGAGGGACAGAGTGATGAGGCAAAACTGGAGGAGTGGAGTCCTGAGGAGGCGGATGGTCTACGGCTCACATAATTGGAACTGGATGGACAAAGGAGCACGGTGGAGCCGGTGGGATGATGGGCCACGGTGGAAACGAGGGAGCTAGGAACCTAGGCAGAACTGATGGGTCGGAGGACTGAGGTGGAGTCTGGGATCCTGTGGCTTGAGACGAGGGCAGAGTAGATTCATGGCAAGGTTGAGCTGATAGTAGGAATCCCCGATGCAGACCCACATAGGTGAGAGTAGGCTCAGGGTATGCTGAGGGGGTAATGGACAGCAGTAGTGCTGGGACTGAGTGCTTGGCTGGAATGAGATGAGGTGGCAGGCAGGTGGAGCACCCAGGCTGAACTGAAGAAGCGAAGGATTCCAGCAGTACGAGCAGAACAGCAAACCACAGTAGAGGTGATGTGTCTTGACTTGAGGCTGAACTGGAATGGAATAAGCTACAGCTTGCAGAGTGTGAAGTAACTGATAGATAGGTAATGTGTGAGGGATTGAAAGAAAGACAGAGCTAAAAGGCAGAGATGGGATAGGGAGGATGGGTGGGAGCTTTTAGTGATTCAGTAGGGTCTGGGCTGGATGAAACCAGCAAAAATTCAATAGATTTATGACTGAGAGAAACCAGCAGAAACTCCGAAAAATCAAGGCTACTTAGAACCAGCGAAGATGACAGACTGACAGGGCTAGGCAGAGATAAAATAAAGTGTCTAAGAGTGAAAGTACATCTACATTGGCTAGCTGCAGCTCACCCTAAGCGGCAAGGATGTAAATCAAATCAAGACACATGAGGAGAAACTAGCACTGCATCCGAAAGCTCTAAAATGCTGCTTCCGGAGGCAGACTTTACTTCCTGTCTCCAGAGGTACCCTCTTCTGATCGAATTTTGAAGGCAGCATAGATGTATCCTTCTGTGTATTTGTTATTTTGATATCCTGTGATTTTGTTCATTCCATGCCGTGACGGTTGGGATAACAAAATAAAGATGGTATCTGAAAGGTTTGTGTGTAAACATATTTCTGATTAACTTTTTGCACTTTTGATGTTATTTCTAGCTAGAAATTTGTATTATAGTAATTAAATCTTTGTTTAGTTATCACCAAAACTCGTTCTATTTTGTTGTAGATCATTAAACCGTTACGCTGCCTCAAAACACTTTTTTTTGTGTCTCTTACGTCTTGAGTTGTTTTTCTCAGTTTAAATTAGCCCGCTTTACTTCCATCTGTGGTGACCTGATGGTCAGATCCTGCAAGCTTGTGATTGCATGCTGGGGAATGTAGAGGTATAAACACAGACGCTCAGTGAGGGATTGCCACCTTCAAACAAGCTTCTCCATCACTCTCGGTTAATCACTGCCTATGTTCCTGCTGAGAGGTCCTGTCTCAGTTAATGAATTTTGTGCACATAGAACTTTCAATTTGCAAACAAGCCTGTCCACATTAGAGACAGAGCATCAGCTGTTGTTCCAGAGCTGATGATTCCCACGTTTGGCTGATGTTTTATAAACATAAACTCACTTAATTTAATAGTTTTTTTTTTCTTTCATAAAAGACTTTTGGACATTTTGCTTCCAAAGTAAATGTATCTTGATTTAAGAATGTTTCTGAAGTGCTGTGAAATAAATTTTAGCTTGACTTGCCTTTCTTTTAAAAAGAGGAACCCCATGCCATTCCAAACCTGAATGACTGACTGACTTCTGTGCAGCACTAAAGAAATCGTTTTGAAGAAAATATCAGCCATTTTGTCTATACAATTAAAATCACGAGTTCCAAAACAAAAAAAGAAAGACATTTTTCATCTTTTGTGTTCCCACAGAAGAAAGAAAGTCATACAGGTTTGGAATGACATGAGGGTGGGTAAATCATAACAGAATGTTCAAATGTGTTAAGCTTTAAAAAATGTGATTCTTAATCACATGTCTTTATGTGTCAGTTTTGCAGATGTTTCCATGCGCTCATCATGTGCACCACCCCAGAAAGAGGCTCCAGTTTCAAAAACTCCTCCAAAGTCACCAAAATTCTCAGGACAGTGCGACGTGCCAATGGCCAAAATGTGACCTTCGCGGTGGCCTCAGCTGGCCATCCTACTATCTTTGCTCCTAACAGCGGTGGGCAGAAAAGCTCATCAGTGGGTGAGAAACCATCCCCTGCTGCGGCCCAGGACACCAATAGACCTGTTGTCTCTCTTGTGGCCTATTACAATGATTGAGCTCATATGGTCAAGCCAAACCAACACTAATACAGTGGAATTAGAGGTTACATAGGTCCTGGATTGCATAAAAAGAAAAGAGAATTGGTAAGTGGGTGTGTTTTGCAGAGGAATGTGGAACACGCCCCTCACTGATGATCATGTCATTTTGCATGCATGACCTTTCTGAGGGAAATAAAATAGGAATGGATATTGGAAGTGAACCGCTGGAGAAAGGGATTACACCCCAGAACAAATTTAAAACATGCATATGGATTAACTATTAGTTTAGCTGATGTTTCTTATGAGTCCAGGATGTAGATATTCTCTCAGATTTTGGTAAATGGTCTCTCTCTCTCTCATTTTTTAAGTTATATTTATGGGCTTTTTGTGCCTTTTATTTTGAGAGAACAGTGGAGAGATGACAGGAAAGTATTGAAGTGAAGAGAAGGGAGCAGGTTCAGCAAAGGACCTCGCGGCAAGATTGGAACTCGGGTCACTGTGAGCACAGTTGCGCTATATGTTGACACACTAACCACGTGGCTATTGTGTCTACGTGGTTGCTTTCTTTGAAACTGTTTTTTTTTTCCCAAATATTTTACTTTAACAAGAACACTTTCGCTACCAGTTTCTTACAGGATTGGACAAACACTGTAACTCAGATTGTTTAAAATGATATTTTTGTTACTCTTCTTAATAATTCTGTGCACCATGTGGATGGTCTGAGTCCATTTTCAGCTAATTTTCTTTTTTGGGTGAACTATTCCTTTATGGGATATGTGACCCTGGACCACAAAACCTTAAGTCTTAAGTGTCAGGTTTTCGAAACTGAGATTTATGCATCATCTGAAAGCTGAATAAATATATTTTCATTGATGTATGGTTTGATAGTACAATGGGACAATATATGGCCGAGATACAACTATTTGAATATCTGGAATCTGAAGGTGCAAAAAAATCTAAATATTGAGAAAATCTCCTTTAAAGTTGTCCAAATTAAGTTCTTAGCAATGCATATTACTAATCAAAAATGAAGTTTTGATATATATTTACAGTAGGAAATTTACAAAATATCTTTATGGAACATGATCTTTATTCAATATCCTAATGATTTTTGACATAAAAGAAAAATTGATAATTTTGACCTCTACAATATATTTCTGGCAGTTACTACAAATATACCCCAGCAACTTAAAGGGATACTCCACCGCAAAATGAAAATTTTGTCATTAATTTCACACAATTATACACCGGGGCCGAGAGCCGTGGGTACGGAGCGAGGCCGGTGGAGTGATTGGGAAATGAGCGACACCTGCTCCACTCACCGGAGATCGGGAGGATACAAAAGAGGAGCGACGACAGTGAAGGATGAGAGAGGACCAGGCCTGGGCTTTTATTTTGTGTTTGGTTTTTGTTTGTGCGCGGCAGTCGACCGTGAGGGGCTGCCGCGCTGTTTTTTGTGTTTATTTTGTTATTAAAGTTGAATTTGAGTGTTCGCCGGTTCCCGCCTCCTTCTCAACTTCCCGTCATTATGGAGTTTTATTTTTACACTGGTGCCGAAACCCGGGAGGAAGGAGGGACGCGCTGCCGAAGATCCCTTGCCGCTGGGGTGAATCCGCGGTTGCCAAGGAGCAAGGCGTAGCAGTCTGGCGCCGTGGACGCTCGAGGCGGTGGGCTGGAGTGAGTTGCCGGGGACGGACGAACTCGCTGCCGGCCGCCCGCGATGTGGAGGGGCGGCTGCCGTCCGTAAGGGAGCGGAGGAGTCGCCGCCGTTCGCCAGGTGGCCGGAGCCTGCTGCCATCCGCCGAGAATGGGGAGGAGCAGGGAACGGGGGACTCCTGCCGGCTGCCCGAAGCGGAGGAGCCGAGCCGTCGCCGTCCACCGGGCGGCGGAGGAGTGTCGTGCCGTCCACCGAGGGCCGTCCAGTGCCGCCGCCAGGCACCGCGGAAGAGTTCACCCAGCTGGTGGAGGGCCGAGCGGCAGCGTGTCTGGGAACCGGATTTTTTTTTTTTCCTCTCTCCCCTCTCTCGTCTCTGTCGCTCCTCATCCTTCCATCTCCTTTTCTCTCGCCTCGTCTGTCTGTCTGTCCTACCCCCAGGTCCCCGCAGCCACCGTGAGCGGTCCCCCCGGAGGGAAGGGGGGGGTGTGGGGGGTAGTAGAGCGCAGTCTCGTGGGTACCCCCCGGCCTGCGAGGGGCGATGGGGGTATGTGACGAGTGGGGCGGGGTCGAGAGCCGTGGGAACGGAGCGAGGCCGGTGGAGTGATTGGGAAATGAGCGACACCTGCTCCACTCACCAGGTCTCGAGTCCCACGGAGGAGATCGGGAGATACAAAAGAGGAGCGACGACAGTGAAGGACGAGAGAGGACCAGGCCTGGGTTTTATTTTGTGTTTGGTTTTTGTTTGTGCGCGGCAGTCGACCGTGAGGGGCTGCCGCGCTGTTTTTGTGTTTATTTTGTTATTAAAGTTGAATTTGAGTGTTCGCCGGTTCCCGCCTCCTTCTTCCCGTCATTATGGAGTTTTTATTATTACAACACTTATCCCCATGTCGTTCCAACTCATAAAAGCTCAGTTTGTTATTCAATAATTTCTTCGCTTACAAAAAGTGTTCCCGTCGCTTCATATTACCCAGATTGCACATCTGATGGCAGATGGAGTATTCTGACGATGACTTTCATACCTTTTATGGACCTTGACACTATTTATTTGGCAGTCTATGGGACAGTCACAGGCCTCCCAGTTTTCATCCAAAATATCTTAAATTGTGTTCCAAAGACGAACGGAGCTTTTACGGGTTTGGAACGACATGGGGGTAAGTGAATAATGACAAAATTTTCATTTTGAGGTGGAGTATTTAAGACTGGTTTTGTGGTCCAGGGTCACATATATTGCTTAAATTAAAAGGGGTTATATCGTTTTCCTTGATGTTTGAAATACAGAAGTTTGATAACTTGCTCCTCAATCCTAAAAGAGAATCTGTTGAACATAAAACCCAAATAAATTTAGCACATTCACATATACCCTTCAATAATTGATTTTCATTGTCAAGTAATTCTGCCCTTGAGGTATCACTTACAGGAGAGTAATATATGAAGAATATCCACTAAACGTTGTGCTTGGCTGTGGTTTTACTTCATTTTTATAATATGGTGTGACCCTGATCACATCAGTGAGTTTGTGCAGCTCATTTCAGCTAGACTTGTTTTATGACAATCCTTAAAATGTTTGCGGACATAAAACATGTTTTGAGCTGTAAGAAACCTTGACTAACAACTTTAATTAACCTCAGGGAAAAATGTGAAATGTATGATATGACCCCTTTAATGATTAAAATGCAATAGTCTACATGAAATAAACTTTACAAGTATTTAAATGCGAGTTCTGAAGTTCTATTTTAGCTTTCCTTGTATTGTAACAGCTGTTGTGTAAAACTGCTTAGCATATGAGAACAGTCTGAGAATAGCTCTCCGTAGCCTTGCCAATGTATTTCCAAATTTAAATAAGCAAATCATTCATTTGAAATACACAATTTCCTTGGTATGTTATGCGAAATTGGCTGCAGGCACCCATCCCATGTAATCTCTTTATCGTACTGTTTACACACAGAGAGAATAATAATTAAATGCCAAAAAGCTTTCATAAACTAAAACATAATGTATCATAAAGCAATGATGCCTTGAAGCCAAAACCTGGAACAGAATCTGTCAACAATGGAATTCATTTCAATTTAATAATTTATAGTGTTTGTATGTTTGTTTTCGGTTCATTTTGTTTTGATTCTGGTGTTTTGTAATCAATATTTAAATTTGTTTGGCATCAAAAGGACAGGCTTCTCAGCGATGAGCAGAATGTTGACTCGTCAAGACTTGAATAATGTGGTATTGGCCCAGGGTCCCAAGTAGGGCTGACTGTTCTTACCAGCTGATCTGTGTTTACTAATGCAGCAACATTTACAATCAAACAACAACATTTCTATTATAACATCCTGGTGAATCACATATACTGTAGCTGAGACTTTGAAGAGAATTTGAAAGTTGTAGATATTTTTTGACTTATCAAAAGCATTTCATTTCAAGTGTTTTGTGTTTTAGTATCATATTTTTTCTGAGCAATTTTAATTTCTATTTTTGTGCATATATTTAGTATTATCTTGTTAAGGTAAACAAAATTAGAAATAATAATTCATAGTCAAAAACACAGTTTTATACTGCTAATCAAAAGTTTGGGGGCAGTAAGGTTTTTTTTTCTTTTATTTTTTTGGACAGTAAAATTTCAAATAAATAATGTTCTTTAGAACTTTCTATTCATCAAGAAATCTTGAAATTTAGCACAGTTTCCACATATTAAGCAGCCCAACTGTTTTTAACATTGATAATAATAAGAAATGTTTCTTGAACATAAAATCATCATATTAGAATGGTTTCTGAAGGATCGTGTGACACTTAAGGCTTTGCCATTACAGGAATAATATATAAAAATATTTATTTTTTTGTAAAAATATTTCACAATATTACTGTTTTACAGTTATTATTATTATTTATTATTATTATTATTATTATTATTATTATTATTATTAAATAGTTGCAGCCTTGGTAAGCATAAGACACAATTTTCAAAAACATTAAAACATTTTATATATATTATACTTTATTTATTTTATTTTTGTTTTTTTATATAAAATTCTCACAAATCAAGTTACCACTTTATGGTTCATATAATGGAGAATTCTGTAACTGAACATTACATAAACACAAGCATTTGGATTAGAGCCACAGATCTGTTTTACAGAAGTATTTTTACAAGAGTTAGATTTGTGAAACAAACTGACAATTATCTAAAAGTCTGTTTACAATTACAGTGTTTATTTTGAGGTTTATTTGTATAATAGGGTTTTTCTGTGATTTGTGTCAACATTAGTGAGTATTTTTATGAGGCCATTTCTAGATGAAGGGGTATGTGACCCATTTTTATGAGTTGCCATAGTAGTGCAAAGCTGACAATGTGCAAAACCTCTGTACATTAATGCAGTCAATGATGTAGATATTGTGTCAGAATACAAATGGAAATGCAAGGTAACAGCACACTGAAATGTAAAAAAATGCAAATCAACATCAGTGAATGAAATTTTTGGACAGCAACTAAAATTTGTTACAGGCCAGTTGTAAGATTCAGACTTTTTTAAATATTATTCCAACTTGCTTTGAATAAAAAAATATTAAGATTACAATTTCTGATTTCTTTTTCTGACATGCCCCAAATGAATCATATACATCATAGTGATCTCCAAATCAGATCCTTTGTTTTGTAGTTGTGTTGTGTTTGCACGTTTAAAAGCACTGGACTGTTTGTCAGAAGGTCACTAATTTATTTGTGCATTTGTTTGTGTGTGCGTGTGTGCTAGCATTCATCTGTATTATGTATTACCAAAGCAATTTTTTCTCTAAATGTTACATATGTCAATGCTAATAATAAAGATATCTGGATATAAAATATGTATGTGGCTTTTATAGAAGTTACTGTTTTTGTGTGATTATAAAATGTCCACAATGCATATATACAATTTGTACAACAGAAAAAAGCATATTTCTAGTTTGTGCTCTATTGAAATTTCCAGACTGCTTTGGCATTGCGGAAAGAAATCTTTCGCGATCTAAGCTCTCAAACATTTTCTCAGATATCCTCTTTTCTGCAAAATGAGTAATGTTTCCTATTCTTTCAGACCAAAATGCAAAGGGTAAAGCATCCACCTTATCTGTCTTTGTGACCGATGTCTGCTCTCTTAGTTTCCGTCATAACAGTGTGATGTACTGGGATCTGATTTGAGACTTGAAAATGGAAAGTCGCACCATAGTGTGATAAATCCCTCTCTGAGCGGGATTAATCAATAGTGAGGGTGGTGGAGAGCTGGTGAGGGAGAGAGAAATGCTGAAAGATAGAAAGAGTTCTCATGCCTTGGAAAAAGTAGGGCCATCAGATGCAGCAGGTACATTATAAGAAATATGCAGAATTAATATCAGGGTTTTAAAAAACAGAGTGTCAATGTGAGTAGTGTCATTTCCAGGTATGCACACTGAATATTTCCAGATAAGTTTGCCAAACAGCAAAAGAACTCACATAATGCATTCATACATGCAGGGAATGTTTAGAAAAATGTGTGCGTATATGTGTATATATGTGGTGTTGATTTCAGTAGTCAGTCAGTAAAACTTTTGTCTAGTTGGGTCTCCAGTCTTCACACTGTAAGATTGAGCTGCTGACAGTCCTATCGCTTATTTTTATCTTCACATCTCATAACGGTCAAACAATTTTACACTCACCTTGGCCTCTGTGTGTGGAAGTGTGTGGAAGTAGGTGCACACTGGTGTGTGTGTGGGTGGGTGATTTATAAATAATATGGACATGTATTGTTGATATATATATATATATATATATATATATATACTATATACATATATAATATTATATATATATATATAATATATATATACACACCACACACATACACACATATATTTTTTATATATACTGTATACGTATATATATATATATATATATATATATATATATATATATATATATATTATATATATATATATATAAAGAGGGATAGTGACTAATAATAATTATGTTATTTATAATATAATATATATTAAATAGATATTGTAATAATAGCTATGTAGATAGATAGATAGATAGATAGATAGATAGATAGATAGATAGATAGATAGATAGATAGATAGATAGATAGATAGATAGACAGAAACACAGAGCAATGCATATCTGCTAATTAGAATAAAAACCCATCATAATAATCAATCTCCTACGGAGACAGATGAATGTTCAGTAAGACTTTATGATTTATCTTTCTGTTTAGTAAAAGACTCACTTACTGTGAACTATGATCAAAGCCCTCAGGCCTGGCCATAATCATTTCCCTGTCATTTTTTCAGAGTGTTAGTGTCACAGTGACATCTGTGAGGGATCTCCCTGTTTATCATGGGGAAAAGCATGTCACTAATTCACTTAAATGGATATGAGGAACCTTTCTATACAGAGAATTCCTCTAATGCATGGTCCTCTAAAATGTAATTGGCCATTTCAGATGCTACCCTAAAATTCTAAATTGTGATTGGTTAGAGTTAAGGCCAGTTCATACCAAAAATCATAATAAAGTTTTACCAATTATTCTAATTATATAAGAATAGAGAACTCCTTACCACAGCTATAACGATAAAGACACAGAAGAATGATATTGCTGGAATCACTTTCAGAACAATATTTTTCAGGTGATAAACAACAACAGAAACTAACAGCCAATCAGTATCCACCTTGATTTAAATGATGCAGTGCATGCTTATAATAAACAACCTTTAACAGAACTTCTCAGTTGGTGTGGACGCTAATATAATATATTAATATAGTTCTCTTTATAGTTATCGTTACTGGTGTGAACAGGCCTTAAGACTTGTATTTTTGGTAATAAATAAAACATTAAATTAGGTAAACATAAAAGCATGAAATACAGTGGACTGAAAGTATATTTATTTAAAGTATAATTTTAAACAATTATTTGAGGTATTTCACGTTTTGCAGTATTAATGAATAATTCATAATTAAATGACAATGAACTACAGAAATTCAAGAACATTTTTTGGTCTTGCTAATTATAATTGTTAATTAGGATTTATTTACATCTATATTAATTATATATTAATTTAATGAATGAATAAGCATGCATTCAAAAACTCAGAAAAGCATTTCTCTGACTGCAGAAAATATTATTAATCTCAGCTTGTTTTGCAGTTTACGGATATCATTGCCATAATACATTTTTGCCTTTTTTGTCTTTTTTTGTATTGGTGACAAAATACGCCCACCCAATCTCTCTCTCCCTCCATGTTTTTGCTTCTCTCTCTCTCTATGTTACTGCCATTTCATAGAGAGAGCCATCTGCTGATGTGCTTCTCAGCGGCAGGAGCCAGATGCCCTCAGTGACAGATTAGACGCCAGTGACCTGCAGTGACTGGCTCCAGTCAGACGTACGGGAGAGAGCAGCACTCGCTTGCTGGGCCAACCGCTGTGGCACACTGGCATCCTACCACCCCACAGCTCAGTAAGCCCATCACACCCCACGCTTATCTCCACTGTGCCACAGCATACAAAGACATGCAAACACCCAAAAGAACATTTAACCAAGTACAAATGCCACATGAAAGCAAGATATACAGTAGGGAAACATTCTATCCTGATTCTATGTGCACTATCAATCCAAAAGCGCTGGAGGCTGCACACATTGCTGTGGTTATCCAAAAGAAAGATTTTTTTTTTTTGTTACAATTCCATAAACAAAACTGCATCTCGCTGGTACAGTTCAACTGAGAACTATATAAAGTCAAGATGAAGTCAGAATTATACTTTCTCAAAACATGTTTCTGCTCTTATCATGAATGATTGATCACCATGCTCAATGAAGGGAAAAAAATCATCTTCATTGATACATGACTGAAAGAGGTGTTTACTTGCATTAATAACTGATAATTGCCTGATAACTGTCTAGACACTTAAACTGAGCAGCATTTTTATTTATTTATTTATTTATTGTTACAATTTAACACGCTTCTTGTAAATTGTGTAAGTTTATCTGTCTAAGATATTATTGTATTTTATTTTCATTTATTTATTTTTTTTGCTCATTTATTTATTTATCTTTATTTTGTTATTAAGTTTTTCTTAGGTAGTTGGTTGAGGGGGGGTGCTTACTAGGGTATTAACAGTGCATTTTTGTCTGTGGATTTGATGTTCAGTGCAGAAAATCCAATAAATTACATTTGAAATAAAAATATAATCTTCATAAAATGTACTGAAATTCCATTTCAGATTATTAATAAGTTCTCATATTGTTTAGGCTAACTCCTTTAAAGTCATACCACTTTTCACTAGGTATGCACAATACGGTATTTACTAATATCTACTAAACCAGTTACAGTATCTAAAATAATTATTGTTACATAAAATAAAATTATTTCAAATAAAAAATACTATATATATATATATATGTTTATGTATATATATATATATATATATATATATATATATATAAAAATACTATTAATTATTACTCATCTCTATTTATCTTGTGCAATTCTCCTTTTCCCTTTTTTACATTTAGATATTATTTGCTATAATCTAATGCTCACTTAAAAACACCAATAACTGAATAACACTGTTAAATGTAATATAAAAAATTCATACAAATATTTTTTTTATTTTGTAAATTATTTCTCATTTTCTCTATTTTTACATTAACATATTATTTACCATACACTAATGCTCACTTTAAAACAGTAATAATTCAATAAAACTGTTAAATGTAATCTTAATAAATAACTTTTCATCCTGTACATATACATTTACTTGTAGAATTTTAAATAACTGATTTTACATTTTTAGTGTTTTATTTTTTATTTACTTATTCATTTATTTAGGGTGCATCCCTTCTTTTTACCATCCATCCATTACCTATGGATAAAATAAAGTCCTACCCTATATTTATGTCTCATTGAATATCTTGTTTCTCTCAAAAATACACCACATCCAAGTAAAATGATAGCACACACTGTGGCATGTTGACTTTGAGTTGTATATATGCTTAAATATTTATCCACTTATAAAAGCCAAAAAATAGCTCTCTGCCCGGATTTGAACTTTCACGCTTGTGTCTTTAATGCCCTTTGGTGCCCTTTTCCAGGTCATTTGCAAAGTAGTCTCCCAGAGTGCAGTGCTCTTGTAAGATTTCTGTCATTGAATGCCTTTCCTGTGCATCAGAGCGCAACCTCTTCAGAGATTTCCCAATGAGCAGTCAAAACTGCTCCTAAATGGCTCTATTATGTCTGACATCAGGTTACTCAGTTGATAAGGTTTGAATCATTGCGAGTCAAACTGGGTCAGCACACCATTCCTCCTCAGCAGCTGTTCTTTTATACTGCCTAAATGTCATGTGTGAGAATGTGTGCTAGGCTCTGGGATATAAAAAAGTTCAATTACATTAATCGCACAAACAGTGATTAAAATACATCTGTGAATTCAGGGGGGTGGGTGTGGATAGATAATTTTTGGATATTTTTGTTGCTAATTTGTTCCTCAGAAGGATTTTTCTGCTTAATCTTATTTATGAGATATTAGCTAAATTGAAAAGCATAGTTCAGTCACTGCAGGTTTTTTTTATTTTTATACACAACCATGGTAATTTGAATATTAATGTATTTTATAAATAGTATTTTTTTTTACTTTGATGAAGTTTACTTTTTGTTTACTTTTACAAAGAAGAAAATACTTGAAGCAAAATCTATAGAAATAATTCCATTTTAAGACTTTTCAAACTTTGTTTTCAGGAGTCAGAGTAAAGATTTAGGTGTTTTTATTTATGCTTTTATTACATTACTTAGCTGTAATTGTATTTTAAATATTCATACCTTAATTTTGTATATGCGGGAATCTAATTTGGCACTCAGAGGTGCTTCATTGTTTTGTTTTTTGTTTTCAGCCATTGTGAATTATAGATGTGTGAAATTTGCTGTTCTCACAAGTTCTCATTTAATCCAGTGATGCATGAATTTTTATATCAGAAAGTTCCATGTTTCATTTTTCTTCAAAACAAGACCATAATCATACTCAGCTTTGTCTCTCGCTCTTTTTTCCAAAAAGATGTATTTTGAGAGAGTTACGTGTCCAATTCAACAGAAGATCATGGTAAATATTCCATACAGAGGTAATGTAACTGATGATGTATGTATGTTGTCATAGACAAAAACATAAAAAAGATGGCATATAGGCATGTAGTTTCAAAAGTCACTCTTGGTGGTCTAGATTAATCACTCTATGAATGGTTAACTTAATTTTTAAAAATATTTTCACAATATTTTCAAAAATATTTTCACTTTTCACATCAGGAGCCAATGAGCTTGCTGCTCAACATTCAAATACTTAGCTAGTGTTTACTGTAGCAGTTGCAGCATGCTTCAGAAACCCTCCACCTTCCCCAGCTCCACCCGTATAGACCTGCTACAGGGTGATTTCATGTATGTTATATGCGGGGGTTATTTCATGTATGTTATATGTGCAGCAGCAGTATTTCTTACACAGCAGCATGTATGTGGATGTATTAGCAGTAGCAAATCTCAGTACTTGCCACAGCAGCGTAGCAGATATTTCACCAAGACCAAACACATTAACATTGTCATGTATATTACCGTGCTAAACTCTCTGAGAGTTGTCATGACAGAACAACACTAAAGAACAAAGAAGACAGAAATGCATTTCCATAGCGACATTAAAACACACAATTTTATGCTTAGGCGAATCGATGGCTAATTCATATGAATTTGTATAATATTATTTGTACGTTTTTGTACGATTCTGCATATGCGCTCACTAACACGTAAAAATCTCATTGTTAAAAATTCATACGAAATCTTCACCTGATAAAATAATTACATTTTCTCAATGGACCACTTTGATGATATCAGATATGTGAACACGCAACAACCAAGACAAATCAGAAAATTTAAATATATGCAGCAAATAAAAGTTTTTTAGTCAAGCATGACCAGAAATGACCGTGAAATGCTCCGCTGTGTGATAAAAGAAGGTAGACGCCTTCTGATGAATGTCCAGGCGGGGGAAGAAATTGAAGCAGTGGAGAAGAAGGTGCACATCAAACCCGTGCAACAGGCTGATAATTTAAAATCTGTGAATGTGTACTCCAGTCTAAATCCATGATTTATTCATACAGACAGCAAGCGGGGAGCAGGAAATGGTAATGGTGGGAGCTGACTGTTGAGCGGCTCTCAAGGACGCTGTTGTCTAGCACAGATCCAGAGACGAGCCTTCTACAGGGCTTCTCTGTATGCGTGATCTCGCTATCGGCCTCTCATCAATTCACACGCAGCTCTCCCTTCACGAGCTGCGTTTACACTGCAAATGGCCGTCTGGCCTTCAGGGACTCCGGCAGAAACACTGTGGCTTTTGAAGAGTTCTTTTGGCTCAATTTGTGTCC
The DNA here is from genome assembly GCF_018340385.1 of Cyprinus carpio. NCBI lineage: Eukaryota > Metazoa > Chordata > Actinopteri > Cypriniformes > Cyprinidae > Cyprinus > Cyprinus carpio. The sequence continues at coordinate 17,775,152 of NC_056595.1, forward strand.
TCAAAGGTGGGGTAGATTAAACAGACTTCTGAATGCAGAAAAGCAGGGGGGAAGAACCTCTCCAAGGTCCTCTATTGCTCACACATAGACTCAATCTGTGTGACTTACTGACTGTCAACTGGGTTTGATTTGTCAGGATAATGGATCCGTGCCACGCTCGCATTGTAGCTTGGCTGTTGTTTGCATGTTGGATTGTGCTCTGGTGTAGAGAAAACTCAGAGGATCGTATTCTTCACTGTTATTGGCCTATTTTGAGAGGCCGATTCACTGATTCATTCACTCTGATCAGATCACTGAATCAGTTCTTAACTGCTGCAATCAGATTTCAAATTCACAAAATAAATCATTGACAAAAAGAGAAACGAATCAGTTCAAAAGTAGAAGCCTTCAAATAGTTTCCAGAAATGTAGTGGTGTAAAACACTTTGTTACTGCCCACCACTTAAAAAAATAGTGTAATATTGCATTCAAGTCAAGTCTGCTTTATTGTCAATTCTTCCACATGTACAGTACATACATACAGAGAATCGAAATTGCGTTACTCTCAGACCCCCCGGTGCATACAGATAACACTAAAAGTAGAGCCTAAAATTCTAGATCAAATATAAAATATAAGATAAAACTATACAATAAGGGAATGTAAAAAAGACATAATAGAAAAAATAAAAATAAAAATAAGGTTAAATAAAAGCAGCGCAAGGCACATGGCAGAGATAGAGTGCAAAACCAGTGACAACAAACAGTGCAGATAAAAATATATTTTTAGTGCATAAAAAAAAGCTTATTCAGTCTGATTAAAGTGACAAAAGGGCTCAAGAGCAGTTATTTAAACTGACTGATGAGGTGGTAGAATGACGTCAGTTCCATGGTGAATGAGGTACTGAGCAGACCAATGCTGCAGAAAGTGACTGGTGCATGTCATCGTATGTTAGAGGGAGGGGGGGTGGAAGGACCTGGAGATGTGGGATCTGGGGGGGGTTCATAGTTCAGTGGTGCCTGGGGCAGAAGAGGGACAGGGGGGGGGCAAGTTCGGGAGCGAGTTCAGCTTCCTGACAGCCTGATGGATGAAGCTGTCCTTCAGTCTGCTGGTCCTGGCCTGGAGACTCCGCAGTCTCCTCCCTGATGGCAGCAGACTGAAGAAGCTGTGTGACGGGTGAGAGTCTCATGAGAGTTAAACGTTACGTGAGTATTGTTCACTTAATGTCAACAAGCATATTTTGGTGGAGGATTTAGAGTAATACCAAACCACTGCTGTATGAGAATACAGAAGCGTTCAGTGTTTTGTTCTCTCCATGTGGGAAATTGAATTCTCCCTTGTGCATAGTTACATAGTTTGACCCTGACACGACACAACATAATTTTTGTGTGTTTCCTTTCTGAAATTTAATGATGTATCGTGTCGCCTTTGATCATTTACTGCAGCCTGATGTGAATTGCAGGTGTTGGCGGTGGTGATGGGAGTTTGTGGGTGCACTGCTGCTTTCCTATTAAACTGAGTGTCCATCTTTGTGTGGCTGTTCTACTTCTGACGCAGAGTAAGGACAGAACATGATTAATAATTCTGCTTTGATAAATCTATTTTATATACATTCAGCCTGTCAGTCAGCCTGTTTTTTTTCTTCTTTTTTGTAAGAATAATGTGTATTGAATACATACAGTGTTGCCATTGGTCCTGTGGTCACAAGATTTATTGAGTGAGAAGACAGTTGTTTGAGGGAAGATGTTGAGAGTTACTGTAAAGGTGAGTGTGTTCAATGATTTTAAATAATGACCCCCTTTGAGTGCTGGAGGGCGAAAACCTACATATTGATCACTTTCCAGTTACCTTTGAGCAACTTTTCTGAAAGGTTGTGAGGCCCAGTATCTTTAGAAACTAACACAATAGGGTGATTTTATCACTAAAAGATGCCAGGTTGCTCTTCTTTTAGATGTTCCTACTGCAAATCGTTGTCAGTGAGAATGGCCCCACACCTGCGCCCACTGATATAGCCCTTAACCTTTCTATTAGTTTGAGATAGACTTTAGATTTTGCAAATGGAGTCAAACTGTGTTATCTGATATCTAGCAAACAAATTGGAGGACAAACAATAACATAAAACTGAAGAAAGATTTTTATCTTAGGTAATTGATATCCTCTTTTCTTTTCATTTACTCTACGCTAAACCCTCTCCAATACCAAATCATTATACACACACACAGAGTCAGATTACTGAAACAGTAAGTGTAAGTGAGTGATCTAAATTCAACATTTTCTGAAGGAAAACATTGCCCATGCTAATACTAGGTTAACACAATGTTTGAGTGTTGTAGGTGCAGTCAGGGGTTGCTAAAGTACTCAGAGTGTTGCTAGGGTATATTAACATCCCTAATCCAAAGTATGAGCAATAGTAAAAGTATGATACCCTAATGCTTTACTATTGCCATATGCTGATATAATATTGAAACTAACACTGATTCATTCATATTTTGGTCTCTGGTATTGTTCCGACAAATTTAAAACTTTGTCAATTATGAATTATTACCTACAACATCCTGCAGAAATATTTCATTTTCAGACTTAATAACGTGTCACCAAGAAACCACTGTCTCTACTGAGAGCTCAGATATTTGCAAACATAAAAGTAAATTTCCTATGCACCTTCTTTAGAAGAAACAGCATTCTCTAGAACTGCTTGTACTCAGTTGTTCACAATAATTGCTTTCCATGTATGTGTTTTCTCATTGTGGGACAAATATTTGTTTGTGCGTATGCATTAATACTGTTTGAATGGCTGTAGCGAAGGATTTAATGCTCTGCTGTCGCAGAAAGACCAAAGCTTGCTGTGTCTTTTCCCTCCAGCTAGAGTTGCAGTCCAGTAATAATGAGTCCAGATAAAGCTGATACAGACTGCGTGGTCAGCTGGGACCAGACCTGCTGCTCCGTAAGACACTACAACTCATAACCTGATGTGACCAAACTGGAATTCTTATACTAAACTCAGCACAATTTCTGCAGATTCAGCAGGCCTTACACCCCTTATTACTGTTTCTGTGTTAATTGATCCAACACAGTCAATAAGAGGGAACACGGGGGAGAGTAACAAAAAGAGGTAAATGGTGAGGTATGTTTTAGCATCATTTCAGTTGAAGAAGCAAAAAATATTGTACCATTGCTGTTCGATTTTTTTTTTTTTTTTGTAACATGATTTATTTGTAATGTTACTGAAACATAAATTTTGACAAACAGTTTTGAGCAATTTGATCTTTTCGAATTTGATTAGATGAAGCTGTACTTCCCAGGGGTGTTATTCAAGATGGATGCAAAGAGAACTATAAAGAACTCTAATGTACAATAAGATTTGTATGTATTTTATAGCATGTTTCATTCAAAAGTCAGTTTTAAAAACATGAATAAAAGATAAACAATAATAAATGAAGTTATAAATGACAAATTATATCACTATACATAATCACATGTAATTCGTTAAAAAATAGATAAATACAATGGATAATAATGACATAAATTTTATATTAAAAAACTGACTTTCCTTTAAAGAGTCTATGATGCAGGGTTATTATAGTCAATGAAAATTAAAACTGAAATTGAAATTAAAACGATAAAAAAATTCGCTGAAATAAAACAAAATCTAAATTTTTTTATTTTTATTTCAGCTGCTTGACAAGGTAACATTTCTCATTTTTAATTTAGTTTAAATAATAACCAAAAAAATTTAATTATGGTTTATTAATTAATTATATAGTATTTAGAATTAAAAGTTAAAAGTTAATAAATATTAAAAAAACTGACAAAAACACACAACCAAACTTTTTAAACTTTAACTAAAATTAAAATGAAACTGGAACATATAAAAATAAAAACTGATTCTTAAAATCTTAATAAACATTTTAATAATATCTCAGTAATACTTAAACAACACCCCCACCCCCATTTTTTTTTTTTTCTCCATGCCAATCTATTATTATAGTGTAATTTGTTTCAGATAATCCCACTCCTAAATGGCACATAAAAATAAAACTGTGGTTGGTCGCTTTAAATTTTGGCTAGACAGTCTTTTCCTCTCTAAGTGAGCAATTTATATCTAAAATGCAATCTGTGAACCAGACTTCAAAAAATGTGGCTTTGGAACACTATGAGCAAAATGGAGATGGAGAGTGAAGTGGAGAAGTTCTAGCCAGACTTCTGGATGTAGAGACTTTCCCTCATTCATCTTCTCTCTTGTCTCTCTTCCATCTCTCTTTCAAATGACCTTCGGCTCGTGTTAAACATGAGTGTAGTGAGCAGCAGCTCATCTGGGGAATCCGCCCCTGGGTTCATCATTAAAAAGTTTCTCAGGCAGAGAATGCAGCAGCTGCGTCTCAGTGGTCCAACATCTGGGGTCTGTTGAGGAGGGGGAGGGGGGGTGATGGGTTGTGAGAAGAGAAAATAAAATTAAGTCATTAAGTAATTAGCAAAACAGTATGCAAGGAAAAAGGGGTAAATTAGATTTTCAGAGGTACAAATGAGGCATAGAGTTTATTACTTGATGTCAGTACCTGCCATGCTTAGTGTTGATATCCAGTTAATAAACTCTTAGTGGTTGGTAGTGTGTCTGTGGTCTGCTGAGACCTTCTATGTATACTGGCAACAGAAATGGAGCAATGTCAATGGAAAAATGAAATAAAGCTATAACTGGCACAGTTTGGGTTCTTGGGAAACCTTGGTGTCTGATTGCATCATCTAAAATTCACAATCTTCAAATGTGTTCAACAGAAAGAGAGGCCATTTTCATAACTTCATCCATAATTTGGACACAATGCAGTCTACATGCTGTATCTCTGAAGACATCATCCTGATGTGTGAGGGGTCATCATCATATTCATTTGCTCGGCCTTCATACGATATATGAATATAAACTTGCTTCCTGTTAGCAAACAATATCCATGACTCTCCTATCTTTTTCTGAATGATTTGCTTTTGCTGAACTCTCACGGTATAGTCAGTCGTTTCTTACTTATACCTGCACCCATTTTCATGTCTTATTAATATTATTCATGATTTATTCATGATCATAGTTTTTGTATGATATTCTTTTCCGTCTTTGCATAATTCAGTGAATCCTCAACATGCTTGCATGGAAATGTGACCTAACCCTAGGGCCCCCAACTTATCTCAGATTTTGCATGATTTCAACCTGAAAAAGCAGAAAAACTCACCCAGCTGCGAGACTTAGATGAAATCGATATGACTAGACTGCAGTTCCTGGCTCTCCATCTCTCCTGCACTAAATATTTATGCAGAAAGTCCACAGAGTGGAGCGGTGGCAAGGGAGTTCGTCAGTCAACCCCTCACTGTGTATGTCCTGTATATATGGGCCTAGATATTCCTCATGCAGTTTGGTCAAGTCCTCGTGATGGAATCGCTTATATGCGTATTAAAAAGAGATAAAAACAGGTATACCTGTGCAAGCCATTCTACAGCTCAATATTTCACTAGATTCCTCCGATAACAGGTTCAGTTGTCATAAGGGCAATGGCTCTAGGGTAAGGGACCTTGAATAAGTGAAATGGTGTCTACTTTCCTAAAACAGCCCCGGGGTAGAGAGAGAGAAAAATATGGAGAGCGAGGGAAAGGTTAGAACGCATACCAAATAGAAAAGCTAACACCTCATTATTCCAGCTGTCACAAACTGAAGAAATGACATAACCAGGTCTCTATTCTGTTCGTTGGCAATTTACAAAATGCCTTTTTCTCATTTTGTCACCAGTCGTCAATGTCTTGTTTGCGAGCCTTGCCCTTTATAGAGTATTTTAAGCAGTTTATAAAGTCATCTATATTTTATAACAGTGTGACAGTAAATTTACACTGACAGTCGTGGGTTGGTTGTTTGAGTGAGTGCTTGGTCAGCTGCTGCACAGCGCCAAGCAATTAGCAGGTCGTGTCTCTCAGGAACATGATATTTCAATGCAAAAACCTGCAATTTAGGTTAACCAGGTGCTAAAAACATGTTTCACCTTGAGTATTTAAATTATCAGTTGTTTCCCAAATGACATACTGTGCATTATGCACTTACTATGCACTATTTACTTTACCGTCTGGTGTATGTATGTGCATCATCCAGGTAGTTTAAATGCACTTTTTCTTTTATGAATACTCACTATTTATACTTAAAAAAATTATAATAAAAAAGGAATAGAGACGTTCAAATGTACGCAAATTGAGATGCACTTATCGTTCTTTTCAGTGCATGTGCATTGACTTTGTTTTTGTTTTTTGTTAGATTTATTTATTTATTTTATATATTATAATGTAATATGAATGTTTATATGGTTTTTTGAAAAGTTTGAGGTCAGCAAAAATTGTCTTTAAATAAATTAATCATTTTATTCAGCAAGGATGCATTAATCTAAAATGCCAATAAAGACAATTGTAATGTTAGAAAAAAATCTGTTTTAAATTAATGCTGTTCCTTTGAACTTTCTAGTCATGAAAGAATTCTGAAAATATTAACATTAAATGTGTTTTTTAGCATTAATAATAAGAATAATTACATTTTAAAATATTTTGATCAAGTGTTGGTGAGCATAAGAGACTTTTTTCAAAAACATTTTTTTTTAAATCATACTGACCCCAAACTTTTGAACAGTAGTATGTAATGAACTGGTTCAGTATGGATAGCATCAGTTTGGTTCCCTGGCCTACATTAAGGTCTAGATGGTGTGCCTCTTTATTTAGCAGTGTGAAATCTCAAATTATTATATCTGGTGAAGGCTAACTCTCTGACATACTTTTATGTCTGAGGTTTATTTCTGCCTAGTTTCTCAAAATCTCAAGATGTTGTTAGAAAATATGCTGCAGTTTTATGTAAGGTTTCTAAGGTATCTATGGAAATAGATTTCATTGGATTCCATTAGTTAGTAGGAAAAAGACTCACACACAGAACCCACTCAGACTGAAATTTGCTGAATAGCTCTATTGATCACTATATTTCTGGACTATGTGCATCTATGAGGTTCAGCATGGGAGCTCTTTTTCTGAAAAGGAGCCACAAATCCTATTAAAGGAAGGAATTGAGAGAGAGAGATGAAGGTGGTGGGGATGCTCATAAAAAGCAGAGAGGTCTACTGGGGTGCATGGCCTCCCTGTGTTCATTAGCACAGCCCATGGAGTCAGGATGAATTACCTGTCCTGCATGATTCATTACATATGCCCTTTACTTATCGCCCATCTCATTTTATTTTACTCGGCCCAGATATGTCACAAACCCCGTCCCTTGGCTATCATCTGTTTAATGGTGTAAATGGTATTGTTCCCAAAACATATTAGGGCTTGATTACTACAATAAACTGTAGCTGCATTGTGCACCTGCTGCTGTGAATCTCTAGAAGAGTCCACTATATTCAGTTTGCTGTGGCTTGCTGGAGTAGGACTTTTATTTTGGATATTCTTTTAAAGGGATAGTTGACCCGAAAAGAAAAATTCTCATGTCATTCCAAAACTGTATATTTTTTTTAACAAGTTTTCCAGTTATTTTCATGGATACCAGGAAAAAAAAAACACAGTGAAAGTGGTCAATGCAAGAGCTATTAAAGTAATATCACACAAGCAAGAGTGTGTTATTATTGTAAGGATCTTCAAAAGATGTGTGTAAGCCACCGTTAGGGGTCTTTCACTCAGAACACATTTTTATGTTTTGTGAAAAAAAGCAAGGTCTAGAGACCTTCTTGAACTACTTTTAACTTGAGCGCTGCGTTTTTAGAACACCATGCCATGTTCATGACACTGCAAAAGATGTGCAACATTCAAAAAACGCGTGTTTATATAGAAAAACAATTGAAAAGCAGATGGTGGATGGTAGAAATGTTCTTGTTGTAAGTGACACTTGCTATTGATATTCATAACATTACCAATTATTTTTTATTTTTTATTTTGAATAATTATTAAATAAATAATGTTTATTATTTTTTATTTTCAATAATTAAGTAAACAAGTTAATATTGAGGAACTCACAAACCGCTGCTCTTCTCAGAGCGACACAAGTGGTGTTTTGTTTTGTAAATGATTAAATGATTCAATCACAAAGAAAGTCACGTTTCTTCCTGAATGAATCGGCTTTTTTGAACAAATCGTTTGAGTGAATGATACAGTGACTCACTCAGTAAATGCTTGTTCAGTTAATTGGTTGTCATGGTTTTTTGTGATTAATTGGTTGAATGGTTGTATGTGACTTGTCTTAATAAAAACGGTGTGTATTTTGTATAGTTTGATGAAAAGTCCCCACCACTAATGCAAAGTCTGTTTGAAAGGGTTGTAAATTGTAGTGAGAGTTCTGTTTGGTTCTTCGCAGGAAAATAATGTGTTTAGAACATTGTGAGGTTATGTTGGTGTTGGAATTTTTTTTTTTTTAAGGTGAAACTTTAAACTTTTAAAAACCCTGAGTTGTTTCACTCACAATCTCATGCTTTTGGTGTCCAGTGCTAATTGGCAGCTGGGTAAAATCTGTTTATTCTGAGCTTCTACTTTATTTATATTTCATCAGTGACATATCAGCCCTGGCGGTGTCTGCCACATATGCAGTCAGACATGGCAGACGTTGCCCAAAGGGACGACGCATGCTTTGACCGAGGCAGCTGTGAGCCTGTCCGCCTGGACGCCCTGTTTCTGAAATAAATAAGGGATTATATTATCATCAATCAACATTGTCTCTGTAAATCCACAGATGTGTTTGCATAGATTTTGTTTCAAAACCATATTGAGCTGCCATCTTTGTTTAAGTACAGAGCCTGTCAGACAAATTGGGTTTAAATTGTATTATGCTACTAAAAAGTGTGTTTTCTTCCCAGCTCTGACTGTCATATCTTCTTTAAAAGAGAAAGTCATAATTTATTTATTTTTTAAAAAGGAAGTTTTTAGCATTCAGGCAAGGAGAATATTTGCTCAGCTTCAGTATCCTATATGCAGTCCACTGTCCCCTAGATGGCATAGATAGATCACAGCATCTGCTAAGAGCTTGACAGCATCGTTTTTTGTCATCGCTTCTTTATCCATTCATCACAATCAGCCGCTGCCCTTGCTGTAAAGGATGGTCATGAGGATGGAGATAAGGGAGGATCACGCTTTTCCATTCTGAGCAGCTCCATCCTCTCTTTCTTATATATTTTTAAAGGTAAATCTCGGCAGTGCTGTTAGCAGAGCAGCAGGCCGTGGCTCTAGGGAAGAACTGTCAGCTCCTGCAACGCCAGCAACTTCACCTGATAAATAGCCAGATGTAGGACTGCACAAGTAATCGAAAAAATAATCAAGATTACGATTGCAGCAACTGTGATTAACTAATTGTGAGAAGTGTCGATTAAAGCATTCTGTGTCATTGCAGTGGTCATTGTAACTAATACAGGGTTGTGCTTCATTCAGAAATGAATTTAGAATGCATCCTAAGTTCCTAAATTTACGTTAAATTTTTGCTGAGAGAGCCAATAGAACTGCAATTTGAATGTATTATAAATATGTTTAATTGAAATTGATTTTATTTTTGTTTTATATGTATTTTTTTTTTTTTTTTAAATATAAGTTTTTAGTTACCTATAATGATTTTTGTTATTTATTACAAATTATGGTCACATATGCAAAAAGTGTAAAAAATAAAGTGTTATTTAGTATTATTCATTAGTCAGATTTGTTAATATTTTCATATTTTAATAAGTTTAATAGTTTTCGTTTTAAAATGTACTTTATTTTTATTTAGCTTATTTGTAAAGTTTATTTATTTATTTAAAGTTTAAGTTGTACTAAAATTACTTAAAATTAAACATTAGCTAAATAAGCTTTTTTTTTAAGTTCGTGTTTTTTCCTTCTAATATTTACATTTATTTTATTTCAGCTTTATTTCATACAAAAATGATTTTGTACTAGTGTTTGTTAACAATAACAGTGATTATATAATTGTGTTATTAGGATACATAAAATGCTAGCTATTGAAAAATGTGATTTCCAGTGTATCACTTCCATCATAAAATGATTATTTTAGATGTGCTGTAAATATTCAACAGTTCTTGTTTTTGTCTTAAGATGTGTAATTCCACTGCAGAACTTCATCAAGAGAAGATTTAAAGAGACATTCTGCTCTATGATATAATAATACCTACAAACTATTTCCACCAGGAGATCATCCGATCATGATTAATCAGCTAACAGTATCGAATACAGATGTTCACGTTATCAAGGGAGGTTGTCCAATGAAAGATACTTTGCATTTATGTCACGCTCTCAGATGCTTTACTTTGAGCCTGCGATTCCTGAGCGGCTTCTGGCATCAAACCCATCTGTTATCGATTGCCAAACAATTTAATTTTAAAGTTTACTTTTTAACTGACCCAGAATTGTGCAATAGGCTACCACAAAATGAAATCAGCAATAAGAACTGTTTAACACTTCCTTCCCTTGGTGCTCAGTACTAAAGAAAATAATTAAAGTGACAGGACTCCTGGGATATGGGTGAAACTATGCATCTGAAGGCAGATCTTGAGTTTCAGCTGTAAGGAAGCACTGTTTGGCAGATCATTGCAGTGCACAAATGCATTACAGGGCCTTGGAGACAGTCAGCAAGCTTCTTTCTTTCTCTAGTAAAAAAATAAAGGAATGCACTCTTATGGATGTTCAAAGGAGAATGGTGGTGGAATGACAGATGGACTGAATGTGTGTCAAAGGTCAAGAAAGTCTGATAGCATCATGTGAAGAGAGTGTGCACTGCCCTAGGAGAGGATGCAGGGACTTGATTCATCTGTCAAAGAGGACGTAGTCTCTTGAGACACTGCTTTCCTCTCTCTTTCTCACACACTCTCAGACCTCAGGCATCTCCACTGCCTCTGAAGATTACAGCTGCTCACTATTTTATGTAACTTCTGACAAATTTGAATGATCAGAGATTAAGACAAATCCCTAGATATGTCATTTCCAACTAAATCAATGCAAACTGTGTCTTTGTGGATTAGATGGTTTAAAACCAATTAACAACATGGATAATGATAAACAAACAAGACTAGAATCTTTATGAGGTCATCTTTTTGTTTTATAAAACTGAGGTAGAAAAATTGTGTGTGTGGGCGTTTGTAGGCATGTAGGTGTATAGGTGTAGGACTGTTTTGAGGCTGCAGTTTGACAGGAAAGTAAAAGTGTATTTGAAAATGTTCATGGGGCATCATAAAAAATCTAATAATTTTCCAGCTTGTCAATCAGACCTTCCCCAGTTACTCTCCTTTATGATGATTCATGTGCTTTAAGGCCAAAGGAAGATCTGCCCATGGCCTCTCATATCCCAGCAATAAAATCCTAGCAGTGTATCCAGTGACCCAGCGGTGCTTTTAATGCAGCATCCACATCTATCACAATGTAGTCATCTGCTGTGTTAGTAACCCTTACGAAAAAGAAGTTTATTCAAGTGTGCTATTAGTATACTTCTTTTAAACTAAAAAATAGGAAAGTATGCTTTTAGTTTACTTTTTATGTACTTCTCAGAAATGGGCTTTATGTACTCCACAGAAATATACTTAAAATGACATTGAAATATACTTGACTTATACTTACAAAAAGTCTAAATATATTTGAGCCATACTTGTGCTCCTAGAATCTGTGTTTTCATTGTTATATGGTAGAGGGCGCTAGTACACATCTTCTGTGCACAATTTCCCAAAAAAAAACACAAATGAAGAAGAAAAAAAACAACAGATACTAACACATGTAACACGATCATCTGACATGAAACAGCATCAAAACTGTAATATTATGGAATAAAATGTCGACCGATGAAGAGGTAATAATTACAGTCAAGCTTTGGGATGTTCATTGACTTCATCTACGTTTTGATTATCATTCTGAATCCAATTCATAGTCTTTTTACAGCTTTTTGTTCAAAATGTTATTTATTTTTTATGCAACTTACCCACATTAAAGTGTTTAAAAAAGAATGCATGAAGCTAGAATAAAATGTTTTTGTTTACAAGCAGATACCCTGTTCTTTCTTTGGATGTTTTGTATGTTCAGATATTCATATAACAAAATATATACAAATTAAAACCTAAATAGGGACATAGTAGTATACATAAAGTATGATGTAAAGTTCACTTAAAGAAAACTCATGAGTATACTTGCAGTATAAACTACTTAACTAGTAGTTTACTAAGACTATACTTCAAAGTGTACAAAGTTTTTAATTAGTAAACTATCAGTATGGAATAAATATCCCCTAAATACTGAGGACCAATCCAGAGTATCATAGAGTATTCATTTTCTTCTGCTCTCCAGGGTTTGAATGATGATTCTTCTGAATGTTTTTCACAAAAACTTAATATCTGGACTTTGAGAAATGATCAGCTGCGCTGCCATAAATCTTCATTAAAACCCAGCACAGTTGCAATCCTCATAGTCATATGTTAGGACGACCAGACATCTTTGTTTTCCGGACACAGTTCCCATTTATTGTGACTCGTCATCGTCTTCTAAAAGAAAAAATGAAAAATGATCAACTCTATGTCTGAAGTTCATTGAGGCTGTTAACTAACTGTCAAGCTGCTAGCATATGGTAAAGAAAGAACATACTATATACAGGGAGGAAAATAAGTTCAATTATATATTAAGTGCTGAACTAGTAATATGCCTGGTTTTCACTTCTGAAATTTGGTCAGCTTATCTTGTGGCTAAGCCTCTCAGATGTATAGAGTTCAGAGGTGACTGTTTACAGAGACTTTCATTAAGCTTATTAGCGGTATGGAAGATTGAACATACTGAACGGGTTATTTGATCAAACGTTAAGTTTACTGGCACACAATGAAATTTCCCTAATTTTTATTATTTCATCCCCGTTTGTGATTAAGGCGATTGAGGGGTCAATCGAATATAATGTTTATCCAGTAGAACACTCTGTTTGAGCTAACAGCATAGCTGAGCTGTCTTCAATGAGAGAGAGTTGGACTTTGACAGCCTATGGGAACTTTTCCTCAAACTTCAGCCAGACAACTTTCTACCTCCAACGATATTCATTCAAAGTTATGCTTTCAAACCATGAAAACCCATTTTCAAATGTAACTGTATATTTTTCCCTCCTGAACGAAGCTGTCATAATAGTAATAAACCCCTCACGGTATTATTCCCCTATTACCTCTATAATCCAATTCCAGAGGTATCCTATTAGAGCTGCAAACAAGCAGCCATGAAATGACTCTAACTGTGCATAATGGAAACCTCTGCAGTGGTAAGATAAGCCTTGTTCACTGGGCTTTTCCTTCTCATACCTTCTGAACCATTGGGTTGAAACCCAGATTCCTCATTTGTGTCCATGGTAACCGATGCATACTTGCTTATATTTTGACACTGATTAATGTACATGTGCTCTGATTGATCTCAGTGATGACTTTCCCTGCAGATGCTTGCTACTTGTGCTTGCAGAAGCTGACTGGTTCAATAATGAATCTCCTTTAGGTCTCTGAACTAAATACAGTGCTTTCTTGTAAAAAATAAATTAGGTTAACTACTTGGCATGTTACTTAACTTACATTTAATGCTTTAGAACATTAGTTTTACTCTCTTCGTTTGACAAAATAAAACTTCTGTAGCATAAATGGCTCTGAAATGCTCCTCTAAATCTACATTGCTAAGTTTAAAATAGCTTTTATAGTCAGTACGGTTTAGAGGTCGAAGGTTGTTGTAATTAAAACTGGAAAGTATGTCAAATCAGCATATTTTGTTTTTTGGTTGCATTAATAAATTCTGCAAATATTTGCTTTTCTCATACTTTTGTACAACATGGTCGACATGAGAATGTATTGACTAGAGAAAAAAAAGGTTAAATCAAAGGACATCCCTCTGTAAATATATGTTTTATGTTGAGTATTTGATGCATAATATTTATTCAGAGACCCAACTGAGCAAAAAGTATGCAATTTGTTGCATTTGCTGATTTTATATGACCAAATAGTAAGTTTTACTGACTTTTGGCCATATAATGCAATACAATGTTGATTAAGGAATGTACAAATAAATGGTCTCCAAAGTCTTATGTATCATATTTGATACTCACATTTTTACATATATATTTTTTTCCCTAAAAAATGATGTATGGATAATCACATAATCCTACGTTGCTTCAGTCCGGTGTTCATCTTGAAATATTACTAACAATATATAAGTTATACAAGTACAAGTTTATCAGCAAAGTTTTGATCATGTTCATAATTTAGAAGCCTTTAATGGGTTAATATTTCCCCTGCATATGTATGACTTACCCATTGTAAGCAGTTTCTGATCAAATTAAATTAATTAAATTAAATTAATGGGGTCTCTTTTTTTGCTCTCACAACACCTAATGTGTTCATTGTGCTCACACATGATATCCGCTTAAACAAACACAATAGTAGATCGATGGTGTTGATTCAAAGGTGAAATAGGAGGACGATAATTCATAGTCATGACATTTCAGCAAAACATTGTTTAACCAAATATATGCTGGCATTTTATTATCAGTACAAGTAATATAATTAGTCCAGTGAAGTGTCAGGTACGGCACAGGGAGCTGCGTGAGATGAAAATTGACCTTTTACAGCAAAACAGAGATGAGAAGAGCAGAGAATAGAGAACTCCCTTCATATCTAATGGTTTCATGTTTTAATGAAGCGTCTAATTAACTCTGAGAGTCCTTATAAAGGACCTGGAGAAATGTTGCAGTAATAGGTATGTAACAACATTATGAATTATTAAGATAAATTGTCATGTCCATTGAGCTCTATTGTGCTAACCTTATCAAAACCTGAGGTAGGATTATGATTATAGACCAGCCTGCCTTGACTGTGGTTCAAACAACAGAATTACATTTAAATATAGTTATGAAATGTAATCTGCCAGGTCATTGAATCTGTTTTTGTTATAGAGAATTTTTTTCATGAATAATGGGGGCTGTATACACTACCATTAAAAATGTTTTTGAATGAAGTCTTGTATGCCCACAAAGGCTGCACTTTTAACTTTATATATATATTATATATATATATATATATATATATATATATATATATATATATATATTATATATATATATATATATATATATTATATATATATATACATATAGTAATATTATATTTATATATTACATATTTATATTATAGTCTATATGTAATTCATATGTAATGCATGTTTTGTGAATTAAAGATTAAAAAAAAAAAATTTATCTACCCATATATTTTTACCAATTTTATCTTATTCATCTCTGCCTTGGTGTCTCTGGAGCCCTTTGAAAGCTTGATACTACATTATATGAGCCACAAGGTGGCGCCCCATGATTACATTAAAGTTCCTCCTGCTCTTATGCTAGCAGCTCTATATTGCTAAATTGTATGAATAGAGCACGATTAAATGAGTCTTTCTAGGTTACCAGGCAGTTACTTGCTCCTTTACCTTCCTTAAATAAGCAGATATCAATATTCAGAAAGCTTCAAAAGTGATCAGATAATAACATATTAGCTGTTCACACAAAGTGTGTTAAACTGACTTTTTCATCTAAATTCTAATCATGAATGTTTTTAATTATTACACAACAGATTGATCACATGGCTCTTACAATGAAGCCTGCATGGATAGCTATGCTTTATGTGGTAATGGCAGCCGGACTGGATGTCTCTCAGGAGGAGGACACAGAGCTGGCTAAGCAGGACGGCAGGGAACCTTGTGCCCGTTGGATGAGGGGTGTTCCTGGCACCCCAGGTTTTGATGGCATCCCCGGGCGGGATGGACTTGATGGGCGTGAGGGAGAAAAGGGAGATATCGGAGATTCAGGTGATTCATTTACAAACTCCTAATGGTATTGGGTGCCCATAAAAAGTATTTAAACTTTTAAACCACCCTTTAATATCTAATATTAATATCTAAATTAACCCTAATTGGATTTAGTACAGTTGATCAAAATTCACACTATGATAAACAACAAAAAAGCAGCTAAAAACAGCAAAAACATAGAGTGGCTGCCAAATGCATAAGTGTAAATTCACTCAGAGCATAACTAAAAAACCGACATAAAATGCATCATAAAATGTTTCTATTTGACCTGCAAATATTGTAATTATGGAAATTGTAAAAATATTGTCCACGTGTGTCAGCACTTTTGCAGGCCTGTTCGTGACCCTAAATTTTCAAGATAAACATCACCAGTATTTCAAACAACTAAAAAACAAAATTAGTCAATTTGACCCGCAACCTAAACTGAAGAAACATTCTCTAAAAAACTTTTCTTCAGTGAATATAGATTTATGGATTCTTCTCAGTTAACAAAATAAATGGTTTGTCTGCAAAAATCTTAATTAATTCAGTTATCTTTGTCAAGGCCCCAAAGGACCGAATGGAGAGCCAGGTGAACCAGGGGACATGGGACCTGCAGGAAAAAGAGGATTTCCTGGAAACCCCGGTCTGAAAGGAGAAAGAGGAGAGGGTTCCTTTCCTTATCGCTCTGCTTTAAGCATGGGACCCACAGGTAAAACCAGCCCAGCTAGTGGGGCTCCCATCCGCTTCACTAAAACCTTCTACAATGACCAGCACCACTACAACGACATATCTGGAAAATTTCACTGTGCCATCCCTGGGATCTACTACTTTACATATCATCTTACCATCAATGGGAAGGACACCAAGGTAGCTATGTATAAAAATGGCTGGACTGTGGCCTTCAATCTTGACCAGTTCCACAACGGAAATCTGGATCAAGCCTCCGGAGGGGTGATTTTAAATCTGTCTGCTGGAGATGAGGTTTGGCTACAGTTGTATGATGACATATTTGATGCAGGGATTTATGCAGATAACAACAACGACTCCACCTTCACTGGCTTCCTTTTGACTCCTAAAATCATAAGCAACCCAATTGACAACCACAGACGCTGACACTGTCTATGTGGATGTATTTGTATCCACATGTACACTTAATCGGAACAATTAGTCAGTTTAATGCAGTGAAGAGATTATTTGCAGTGTGTGTGTGTATTTTTGATATTGTCATAAGCCCCGTCATTTTTAGATGTATAGGCCAGATATGTTCACAGGGAGTCTGCCTGCCCATCCGCTAAACATGTCACATCTAGCCAACTGGCTTCCTCTCAGTACAGCAGTTGGTGTGCAGTTTAGCATACTTTATACTCGCAGATATTTTAATCAATGTTCAAGGTCAGTATATACTGTACCACCATACATGCTGAGCTATTACCTTATAATTATATTTTATTTAGATTTGCGGCTGAAAATGTTAAAGTTTGCCAACTGTAAAAGCAGTACATGATGGGTACTTGTTATAAAATATGGATTTTTATGCTGCTTTGGTGCAGATTATTTTATTATCATTGACTGTTTATGTGTTAATAAGTTGAACAGTGAGATAATTAATTGGTTTTAGTATTGCATTGCTCTTGTGAATGACAGTAGGATGGAATAATACTTATGGCATAATAATTCACTTGTCTATGATAGTCCAATAAAATATGGGTAACAATTTCTACCAGCAGTTTTTCAAAATAATGTTACTTGATTGTAATTAATAGAAAAACTGTTTGTTAAATTAGCTAGTTTGTCAATAGTACTCATGCATTTGCAAATAAAAAGAGCTCAAGATCTTTAAAGCTTTTATTTGAAACATTCAAAGAAAAACATCTTACAAATATGCAAACAAATCACAAAGCATCAATTTGGCGATTTAAAAAAAGAATACAAATATGCAAGGGTCCCAAAAGATCATTAAATATTAATTTGAAGGGAAACTTTTAGGTGAATTTACAAATAAAAAGCCAAAATGGGAGAGGTTACAGTATATTCAAGTACACTGTTCACCTTTTACATACTTTGTTTTGTGTAATTTTCCCTCCACAATAATACGAAGAGCTATTTCAAGTGCTCTTCAAGTAGACTATCTCTCCTAGAGATGCTGCATCACACAATCAGGTTACATGGGTTAAAAGAATCAGAAAGAAATCATAAGAATCAAATATTTTTCCCTATACATGTGCTGTCAAACTCCAGAGCCAGGGAATTTCAGCAGCTCTCGAAAAATATTTTGAACGAACCAAGTGAAATCCTGTGAAACTGATGTGTGCACCTTTTCTACAAGTGTGCCTTTAATATTTATCTACAAACAAAAACCTTCTGTCCTGACCTACTATTCTTGGCATACATTGTCACAGGTATTTATTTCTTTCTGTAGTCTCCATTGTAGGCACGGTGGTCATCCTGGCCAGGATACCGACCACCGTATCCTCTCAGGACATCCTGAAAACTAATCGCTCCTGGTTCCTGGGGGCCGAATCCAGCATATGGATCCTCTTGTCCGCTCATGTAGGGCTCGTATTGCTGCTGGTTGTAGCCTGGGGCCTCAGGGTAGGACTCTTCTCTATGCTGAGGGACGTCCTCATGGTGGGATTCCTCCTGGGCTGGCTCCTCTTGAGGTGATGGACTGGCGGGTTCAGCTAACTCAGGTTCGTAGTGGCGCAAACGGCAGTTTCTGTCATACTCCGGGTCACAGTCAGCATCAGGTTCGATTACTCCATTTCTGGATCCATAGGCATTCAGGTGGGGCTCGTAGGCTTTGGTTGAGTAGGACGGCTGTCTTTGCACAGCTGGACGGTGCTCGTTTTGGGAACCCAGTGGGAAGCACTCTTTATCATACCCGATGAAACAGTCATATCCCTCTTTGGTCTTCCCAGGGGGTCCCAAAGGATGTTGAGGTTCCTCCAGTTGGTGCCTCGGAGGCTGAAGTTGTGTAGGCAGGTGTCTTCGCAGGTCAGCCCCAGCATATGCATCACGGTACATGGCGTAAGGGTCTTGACGAGGGCTCGGAGGTGCCCGCATAGTACTGGCTTCCGAGGCGGGCTCATCCCTCAGATCTTCAGGAGCCAAGCTGCCGAACCTTGTGGCTGTCAGAGGGTTGCAGTTATCATCGTAGAGAGGGTTGCAGGGTCTCTCCAAGCCAGAAGATGGGGCTTCAAGATTTTTTGAGGATGCCAGAGCAGCAGCATAAGCACAATATGGGTTAACTCGAGGGTCACAATGGGGATAACGCAGGTACAAACCAGATGGCGCCTTCTGGACCAGATGAGGGACGCAGTGAGGATCGGTCTTAGGGTCACAGCCGAGATGGGCATAGGATGGGGCCGGGGCAACAGCAGGCTTGTATCCGTAAGCAGCACGGAGGTGGTACTGAAGACACTCGACATCCTCTGCATCACAGATGCGCAACAGCTCAGCCCTTTGCTCAGCTGACAGGAAGGGCTGCACCAATGGAGAGTAGTTGTAGTAACCAGAACGTGGATCTTTCACCACAGGGGTGTGGATGTAGGCTGGGGCTTTGACTGGGGCAGGTGCAGGGGCTTTGACAGCAGCTGGGGCCGGAGCCATGTATGGGTAATATGAGTATCCCTTCGAGTACAAGCAGTATGGGTCTCTGTAAGGGTCACAAGCCTTGACTGGGGCAGGCACTGGTGCTTCAGCTTTGGGCTTGGGTCTGTTGGTGTACGAGGCCACACAGTTTGGGTCATCAGACTCGGCACAAGATTTGTAGATGTCGCTTAGGTGCTGCAGGTACAGCTTGTAGGAACGACCTGCCTCAGCCCGATTCTTGTTCTGCAAGTATGCAAGATAGACACGATCCAGCTCTGCGACCTGAAAAGTGACGACAAATGATTTTGATTCAGTACTTGGGTTAGACAACCAACACAAAACACATAAGTAACCGCAATCATCCTCAAGATAATAACAAGAGATTTCCTGGTATTAAAATTCTGGGCCAGTGTGGTACTGATATATTGTGCATCCTTAAGAATAACCTTTGCAAAAACTAACAAATCTCATAGGACCTGCAGGTGTGCTATGTTGTCCTGTTTAGTTCATAATACGCTGTACTCACTCCCTCTTGGTTCCCATTGTCAGTGAAGTATTTGTACCAGCTCCAGAAGTCAGAGTGCTGCTTGTACCAACTGATGTTTCTCCTGTTGCGGATTAGTTTTGGACCTGCTTCAAGGCCTGTTCTTTCATCACTTCCATCTGGCAGAAACACTATGTGTTACTTCATTGTGCATATCTAACATTCAGATTATATGGTAGCTATACAACAGATAAATGAATTGGGACTCTATAAAGAAGCAAACAAAACAGGCGAACAAGCCATACTTACCGTCTCCTTTTAAACGCCGGGTCACAGGGCCAGCCAAGAGAAAATCTGTTTGAGAAGAAGAGTAGAGAGAGAAAAAATTAAGTGGTTCGAGTCTCAACCAAATGTTGCATTTTGTCAAAGATTGAGTAGAAAATGCTTACAGATAGTAAAGGTCCAATGAGCTGAGGGCAGCAGGATGCAGTTTTACAAGTTTTGGGGGGAAAGGGAAGGTGGTAATATAGAGGGTATTGTAGGAAATTAATCTTCAAACACCACACATCAGCACTTTGATGCCTGGTAGCAGGGGGCCGCCATAACTGGGCTCGTATACAAGCAAAAGCTATAAAGTCTACAAAGGAATGGAGCCTCTGTAACTACAGGTGAACTTAATTATCCTAGTGTCAGAAAATATATGAACTGACACTTTTTCCATCTTATCTCTCTGAAGGGGATCTTCATCTCTGCTGGAATAGGAACGAGTGGATCATGGATGGCTTTAATGTGAGGTGACTGAACGGAAGATCTCATTGTCTTGTATGAGGGAGGTAAAGAAAATGTTGCTCTTTCAGAGTATCAGCACAGCAAGTTTCTTTTTTATGAGCTTGTAAACTGCTGCCACATCTGGAAACCTGGTGCACTTGAGTTTTGCTGACAACCGTTAATAATTTTTCCAGTTGCAGAGCAAAAAAGAAAGACCTGGCACTCAGAAACTTGATACCCCCTTGTTTGCTACAGGGCTTTTGGGGAAGTTTCACTCAGAAGAAAAGAAAAAAAATCATTTACAAGTCTCACCTGGTAATAATAGTGTTGCTAGCAGCAACACATGGAAGACAGAAGATCCCCTTAAACAAGCCATTTTTAACCTTCCTGATTCCTTTGGATAAACAAAATTATTTACAGCATTTAAATATGTATTTTCATATTCATACTTTAACAAGATGAACCTCTATCAAGATGAGATGAGAATCATTTTAAGAGAGAGTGTACTATTGCTCCTTTATATTTGATCATCTAAATTTAGTGATATTTGAACTGATATTTGACAATTCTGAGGAAGAATTGATCAAATTAGAAAAAAAACTCTTCAAATAGCACTTCAATTTTACATGTAGAAAGAACTGACATGAAACTTCACTCTATGTTTGATTACCTGCAAATTATTGGTTTTTACCTGCTACAAATGCCTGTATACAAAGAAACATAAATTACACATTTAACTTGTAATTTTATGCTTACAATGTTCCTGTCAATGTCAGTATTTTGCTTGTGCAGCTTTCAACTTTTTCAAACACAAAGAGTTTCTTAAATATAGAACAATTTAAAAATTATCTTACGATTATTTAAATGTGCAAAAAAAAAATGTTTTAGAACTGTTAACATAGTAACATTTGGGGCACATCTGCATATTGTTGAAAGTAACTATATGGGTTTTTGAAATTGAGAAAGGTGCATTTGTTTTATAATCAGACAAATGAAAGGACATACAAAAGGGTTTTTGAGCTCTGTCTTACCTGTGTTAGGATGATGTGAAGTTGAAGTTCAGCTCTACAGCTGACCGACTGGAAGAGGAAGGTGAGCCAAACCCCTCGTGTAGGCTACAACAGTCTCAACACACCCCTGTACACCAACTGGGCACACCGTTGAGAACCTAGCCACAATATAAACCCAACCTTAATAATTAAAAACAAAAAAGGTGCATCCCATTGGGCTGAATACATGCAGCTTCCAACCCTATGATTGGCCCTCTCTGGCCCAGCAAATCAGTTGCAACTTTAGACTGTGTTTAGAAGGTAAAGACAAAAAAAACTTTTCAATTTTTACAGTTGTTTTATTGAGAAAATTAAATATAATTGAGATGTTTTTATCAGCTGTTTGGATGTTCTGACGGCACCCATTCACTACAGAGGATCCAGTGGTGAGCAAGTGATGTAATGGTTAATTTGTCCAAATCTGTTCCAAATTGAAGAAACAAAAACTGAGACTTAGAGTTAGTTCATGTTCAGCAAATTTTCATTTTGGGGAAACTATTTCTTTAAGTATGCTTGCAGGTTCCCTTTAAGTCTATGTAATAACACAACTTCAGGGTTGCCATCAACAGATGGGAATGTACTGTACGTGTCTTTACATTGCTGAGTAAATGGGGAAGGAAGTGCCCATAAATATTTTGTCCGGACCCTGTAAATTCAAGTGATGATCCTTTGTTATCTTTAGATACCAGAATAAAAGAGATTAAACTAATCTAGTGGATATTGTGTCAGACTGAATGCACTGAAGCGTCAACTGCAGCAAACAGGGCAAAACCGTTATGGGGAATTTTATCATACACACATCTGCAAAGCACCAGCTCAATCCATCATCTCACTGCGCAGAATGGCATAACAAGTGATCATTCACAATTAAAACCCTGTTTGAGATACAGCAATACAGATTAGGAATTAATGTATGTCTTTTTTAATTATCTGACTTGAATTATAACAGATTATGATGTCTGTTCAGATACAGTATATCTGCAAGAAAAAATATTTTGATGTCAATGTCAGGGTGTAAAACATCTGTGCTTTATGTTAACAGTGGATTGCATGTATAATTATGCACCCTTTCAGGTGTTCAGGAATGTGCAAAAACCTACAATAAGGACTAGAAACAGATTTCAGCCTAGGGAAAAATCGTTTACAATAATTCCAATTTTTGACTCGGAATGTCTGGGGTTTTTTTAAATGTGGAAACATCTGGAAAAAGGAAGACATTGTATTGCACAAAAGTTTATTATTGAACAGCGTTAACAATGCAACATCACTCTTAAAGTGAAGACAGAAAAAAAACACTTAAATGTACAACATTTTATACAATCGAGAAATCCATCCTATTCGTCCTCTTCGTCACTGAATATCATCGTCATCGAACAGATCTTCAAAATCTGTGGAGAAAAGAGAAGCGTAAAAATTCATGGGAAAAGAGAAGAAATAAATAATGTTTATTTAGTGTTATTTAACAGAATATGTAGAAGAGCTTTTTTTAAATAATAAATTGCACAAAAAAATCATCTTTAACATGCTGTTCTCAGTAGAATGAGGGTATGAGCTCTTATCGTGGTCTGTAGGTTATTTTCTGTAAACCTTTAAAAAGGACCCCCAGAAAAAAACGCCCCTGAGTGACACGTGTTCAGCTACTTCAAGTGCTGATACAGAGCCTCTAAAGAGGGAAGACCTGCTGCGCTGGAGCCAATGAAGCCCAATAAAAGAGCTTTACATGGGCTCAGCTTCATACCTCCTTTATTCTTTAACTGCCTGTTTTTAGGTCTCCCTGTGCCAAGCACAAACTACCTTTACTGTCACTAGAAGACGGAAAAAAAATTGTAGAGTAAGCATGCTAAAGCACTTTGCAAATTCTGTTACCAAGAAAACAAGTGAAAATAGCAACCTAATGGAAAGAATGTTTTTAATAAATAATTTGCACAGTGTATATATATATATATATATATATATATATATATATATATATATATATATATATATATATATATACACACACACACACACACACAGTCAAAAGTTTGGAATAATTTATTAAAATATTTAACCAAAAATACTGTAAAAACTGTTTTTAAAAATAAAAATACAATTTATTCCAGTGATGGCAAAGCTAAATTTTCAGAATCATTACTCCAGTCTTTAGTGTGGCATGATCCTTCAGAAATCATTTTAATATGCTGATTTGATGCTCAATTAACATTTATTATTATCAAGGCTGAAAACAGTTGTGCTGCTTCATATTTTTGTGGAAACTGTGATACATTTCCATTCAAAAGTCTGGAGCAAGAAAGATTTAAAAAAAAAGAAGAAAGAAAAAGCAAGAAACCATGAAATTAAATATTTCACAAAATCACTGGATTTACTGTATTTTTGAATGCAACCTAATAAATTGGATTAAAAACCTTAATTATTCCAATTATTAATCACTAAATTATTCCACAATTTCAACATAGAATTTAAAAATTTACATTTACAGGCTTGGAAAAGTAAATAAATCTTTAAAATAATTGGAATTTGTATGTTTTACTGTATTCTAAAGTATTTCTTCTTTACATAAAACTTAAAAATCTTTCCTGGGAATTTCATAAAAATTATTTTTAATTTAAAAAATTCTAGTAATGACAAACCATTGGAAAGGTCAAAGAACGTAATTGATCGACGTACTGTACTTTATCATAATGAGTCATATATGGAGTTTCTCAGTCTCACCATTGAAAAAGTCTGAATGTACTGCCTTCTCATTGGCGGCCAGATCCATCAGCAGGCCAGTGCTGCCGCCTGCCTGTCAATACACAGCACTGCAGCATTACTACACGACCATTACGATAGACGTGGACTCGTTCGTTTCAGCGAGCAAAGTTATACTGTTTTAGAAAAAACAATACTCCATTATTTATATATATATATATATATATATATATATATATATATATATATATATATATATAAATAAATACATTTATTGAATAAATACTAATTGGATAATATAAGTTACATAAAAATGCGTTTAGCCAAACCATTGGAAAGGTCAAAGAACGTAATTGATCGACGTACTGTACTTTATCATAATGAGTCATATATGGAGTTTCTCAGTCTCACCATTGAAAAAGTCTGAATGTACTGCCTTCTCATTGGCGGCCAGATCCATCAGCAGCCCAGTGCTGCCCCCTGCCTGTCAAACACACAGCACTGCAGCATTACTTCACGACCATTACGATAGACGTGCACTCGTTCGTTTCAGCGAGCAAAGTTATACTGTTTTAGAAAAAAACAATACTCCATATATATATATATATATATATATATATATATATATATATATATATATATATATATATATATATAAATAAATACATTTATTGAATAAATACTAATTGGATAATATAAGTTACATAAAAATGCGTTTAGCACTGTATAGAAGGTTAATCGCTACAGTGGAACGTCACGCTGTGGTTTAAACAGATCGAGATTTTTTAAGTGTATTTATCAAATGGCTTAACGTTGTCTGTATAGAAATCTGTATAGAAACGTGTTAAACACGAACCTCATCCAGGTCCACGTACGGACCGGCTCCCTCGGGAAACATTTCATCAACTGCTGGCTTCATAACTTCAGAGCGAGCACTTAAAATCAGCGATAAACAAAAGTTTAAATTGTGTATTTTCAGTTCACTGTCACATTCACCAAAACAAACACTTCAGCGCTTCCCCTCTGTTTCCGGTTGTGCTTAGATTCACTCTTGAATGAACTGTTCTTTTGAGTCGGATCTTTTTGAATGCGCGACTCCCCGTCTCCCCGTCGAACCCGGTCGAACCGAATACTTGACAGACAGGGCGAAAAGTTATATTTGTTTAATATCCGAACGGCAGAAAAAAACAAATAAATCGTACTTCCAACACGTGTCCATCCAAAGAGTGCATGAATGCAAGCTGTGTTTCTGAAAAGACTTGAATACATTTTAAAATAAGCTGAATCATGGGTGCAACTACACGAAAACCACTCTGTTAATTAATTAATAATTACCGAGTCGAAAATGAAGAGCATAATAAAAATAATAATAAAGCAGTATTAAACTGCCATATGGGTTTATTTAAATGTTTAAAGCATGAGCCAGTCGCCAGGTCCACGTGACGTCGTAAGCAGGTACAACCCGGTTCTTTACGATGAACTGTTCGAAAGAATCGATTCGCTTAGGCTTCGCATCCACTAGTGGTGTTACGTCAACATGTAACCGGGTGGAAAACGGGTCCCACTGGCTCGGTTGGAGAACTGCTCCTCACGGTTTTTTGCAGTGATGGTATTAAAATAATTGATGTGCATCAGTATGACACTTTATTGTTTTATTTCTTACATTTCGCATATTTGTAACTGCATTAGTCGTATAATACATCACAATCATGTACTCTGAAGCTGTTAATCACAATACAATGAAACATTAACTTATTCCTGTATGCTTTTTTATACATTTAAGGATATAACACATCACTCGTTATTACAGGGCTATAAATTGTGTTTAGTTATATTTAGTTAACTATCATTAGTCACAAACTAAACTATTAGTGATGAACTCGTAACATCAATTTAGTGTCCATGTTGCTCTGCCACTTCATAACCCAGCGTGTCTCCAAGATGCTGATGCGCAAAGAATGTTCTGGCCATTTCATTGATCTGGTTGTAGGCCCCAATGTTGCGGAAGTATTCCACATAGTTCCAGAAATCTGAGGTGGAGTAAGGCCAGTAGGGCACAGCCGGGGGCTGTTCATAGGGCACTACGTGTGAGAGAGAAAAATAGAGCTTGTGTATTCCTGCTGAGTTCTTGCATTCCAGAATTGCTGATGTGTAACTGCATAAGTTATCTTGTTGTCTAAATGTGCCTCTTTGTGTCCTCAGGCAAACATAACAATATAGTTAACACAGTGAATGTAATTATAAAACCAGCACCAAGGGTTCAATTAATTGCTTATATAAAAGCTTCATTGTGCATTTAGGATTTTTAAATGTTATATACTAGCCAACAAAATGGTAAATAGTCTGTTTACCCCCTTCAGGAATGAATCTGGCACCTGTGGAAGGAGAGAGTAGAGGAAGAGTGAATGAAATCTGAAATCCTCTCTTACAAAGAGCTGATTCATGCATGAGAACTGAGGATCTCCCGAGGGATTCAAGAAATGTGTGAGTTTCCTTCACAAATGTTATTCCGAACTATGTGCACACTTGTCCTGATGAACACCGCACAAGTCTTTAATGTTTATAATATTAACGTGTGTTTTCCTTTTAACAGATGTTCCATTTTATTTATCTGATAAACATCAATATCCTTTAATACAGAAATATTTACCATAAAATACAGCAGTTTTTTATATTCTGAAAATCTTGAAGTATAGCTTTTAAAGTAAATATCTAAAGTGCCCAAAGTAATATGAGTAATGTACACTGCTTACCGCTTAGATTATTTGCAAGAAAACATAGCAAGAAAACCCCCAAAACAATACTCCACTTCATCATTTCCTGGAAAAAAAAAAAACCTTAGGGTAAATACAAGCAAGCCTGAAAAAAAAAAGGTAAACAGTTTGCTATATTATGTTCATGTATGTATATTGCTAATTGTTTTGGATATGGAACACATTACCTACTTTGCAGCAGTGGTTGTATGAGATCTGTCCGTTTCTGAGAGCTAAAAAGATTTGTGTGTTACAGGTTCTGCGCACACTGAACCCCAAGTTCAGAAAATATTTGTCCCCTCCCAAACTAGATCTACATCATCGAAACCCACCTCAAGACCATATATGAAATTTCGAATCAAGATGGTTAATGCATCATGCCATTAAAATTATTATGCATTCCAAAAGCATTAATATTCCAACAGAAATCTAAACACTATTATCAATATAAAGTGTCCATAAAGGCATAGAAAATTCAATTTTGAGGACATTTCAATGCACATCTCAAATTATGCAGAACAGATAGGACTCCAGTATATTCACAAAATAAACACCTGATTAATAAAACCATTACTCAAGAATGACATGACAGAGAACTCCATAAGCAAAAACTTCATAAGCAAGCGGTAATGCTTTAATTTATTTATTTGAAGTGGTGCAAAAATATGTATATAGAGCATTATATGTGCCAGCTGGGTTCAGATGGTTTTATGCCATATGAATAATAATAATAAATCTTATTTTTATAGCACATTACCAAAGCCAGAGGTTGCTTTACAAATTAGTTACGAGTAACAAAGACAAATACCAAACAAAGTACAACATTATATGAGTAGCTTTATGATAATTCAAACCATTTTCAATCATAATAGTAATATTGAAGGCACCAAAAAATATATCTATATTTCAGTCTTTACTGTTTAAATAGGACCATCGCATCCGTGCTGATCTGTGGGAATCATTTTGCTCACATCGATGTTGTCACGTGAGAAGGTCTCTTTGGCATGATAGATGGCCTCTGGGGGCAGAATGCGTGAGCGTGACAGGATCCAGGCATAGTCCACATGGAAGAGCCGGAGAACATCAGTGCATGAATAAACAAGTGCAATGCTGCTGTAGTCAGTAGACAGGACCCAGTATGGGGTGTAGGGAGTGACTGAATATATATAAAAAAGAAGCAGATGGTAAATTAACAAAACATTCTATGCTGTTCTAGAAATGTGTTGTTTGAACACAGACACAGCACATTCATGGACTCACAGTAGGAGAAACTGACTCCAAGCTTTGCTGGCTCCCTTAGGTCCTGAATGATCGCTGTGCCCTCTGCTTTTCTGATTTTTCCTTTGCTGTTTTATATAAACATACAATTTAGTTATGATTAAAGGATAGTGACAAAATGCAAGTTCTATTTAAGTCAAAATATTTAATTACTCACTATGTCTGAACATTGACAACTTGGACAGTGTAGTCAGGTCTTAGCACGTAGTTCACCTCAATGCACTTGCCTTTCCCAAAGGATGCTGGGAGCTTTTCAATTTCATACCACTTTCCAAGGTATTGGAGTGAAAGGTAAAGCTCATATAAATGCACTGTACACAATTAAAGACACACTTCACCCAAAAATTACAATTCCGTCATTTTTTTTTACCTTCATGCCATTCCGTGCCAAACACAATAACAGCATTTGGATTTAGAAAGATGCGATGTTAGGTAAATAATAACAACTTTGGAGGCTGAATTTTATCTTTAAGATTCATTATATTTGCATAGTCCTACCTTGTTTAATTCAAAGTTTGGCTGGACCATTGGTGTTGGGCAGGGGCCCCAACGAACTGTCTGAGCAGAGACCAAGGGAAGCAGAAGAGGTACGAGCAACACAATCACAGCCTTCATCCTGTCAAGAGCTGCTGTCTCAGCAGTGAGAGTCATGAGCTCAAGATGCATTAGTCATTTTAATGTCAAGACAATATGTCACAGTGTTATATGGATATTTGTAAACTGCATTGTCAAATTACAATCAGGGATGGTTTACACCGAATGAATCTGGTGTTTTCCTTTTCACTGTGTAGAAACATTCAACTTTAAAAAGAAGGGGAAAAAAGTATTCTTTTCCATTACACTGTGCTACAGCTGTTGAACATATATTTTTTTCCCAGGGTCTTTTTTTTAATAGCGTGTCAAGTAACAAGTTCCTTTAAAGACATGTCTGGAGACTCTACTATTTTTTTTTTTTTAAGCACTTTAATGTTGAAATTTAATGTTGCTTATTGATGAAATTATCTTATTTTGATAAATGTAATTTTTTTTAATGAAACATGATACATTTCCATGAACAATAAAAGAACATAATTATAGTCTATATGTACTTCATTACTGTTTAGAAGAAATTATCTGCCTTTTTTAAATTTTATTTTAATTTTTTTAAGGTAGTACATTTTTTAGACCGAAATGTTACAACTAACACTACGGCTACACAATACAAGTATACCCAGAAAATGATAATAGATGATACAATTATGATTAAGTATAATATCACAAAACAGACTAAATAACAATACAAAGTAAATCGATACCTGTTCGAGATGAAGCTGTTGTTAAGCACAGAGCTGAAGATGTTGCTTGTGTGCTGGTCCAGTAACAAGAGAGACAAGAGAGAAGGAGACACTCATAACAGACTGAGATTGTGTTGTAACAAAAAGCAGCTGATTATGTAAATAAATATCATGGGAGCAGTACTGCAGTGACAGGGTGTGTGCTGTTAAAGAAGATTGTCTCTTTATTTGCTCTTCTCCACTGGCACAGACCTTAAGTATTAAAACAGTGACAAAATGAGTTTATTTGTGAAGAGAATTTTTAGCAGATTTTATTAATAAAACTGACAATCAGACTTTCCAATGGGCTGCACAATGTCACGACCTCTAAGTGAATATTTTTTTCTATATTTTTTTTTTTAAAGAATGACTTTTGCCTTGGAATTGTAATTGAATAAAAGTACCTAAAGGTATTTTCCAAACTACACATTCTCAAAATAACATTTAGTATTGTAATGAAGTACAGTTACTCCTGTCACTACACTCTGGTGCTTAAATGCACAGGTTTCTGGACATTTGTGTCCATGCATGTGCTTGGACGTGTGTGTTTGGCTCCACCTAATGGTTACAGCTGTCTTTTTGGTTCAAACACCGGAAAGAATTCAGACGGGAGGATATTACGTCACAGACCAAATCCCCTTGAAGACCTCGAAAATGGCCGTCAAAGCAATGCGATTTTAATCTACTGTCGAAATAACGTGAGACTTGAATTATTATTAAAAATTCGAATTTAACTTTATATTTATTAATCACATAATTTAGGTAATTATTGCACGACTCGGTGTTGTGTTTGTAATATGTAGACCGAGACTGTGAATTTCGGCTCGCGCTCTACCGGATCGAGCATTTTCGAAATAAGAGCCCTTTGTTTTGCATGTCAAAATTATAAACATTCCCCTCTGCATCCATTCAGAGAATAATGCATTAAGTCATTTTTAGTGCATATATTCGCCTAGAATTATTGGGTGTATGTATAATATTTTGAGTGGCCTTTAACGGTGATAGTTTGTCAGCAAGCTCGTTATTAGAGCCAACTTTGGAGTAATGGGCGGGAACTTTAATTTTCCTTAACTGATGTTGTCAAGTGTAAACAATCGCTAATTTTATATCGAGTTATTGATTAATGTATATATGCACACTTTCTTTATTTTTACGTGCATGTCTGTTTCATTTAAACAGGTTTTTGGGTGTGGTTTAAACCATTATAAAGTTACGTGCGGTAAGTAAATTATTTTAGTCATTTTGTTTATTGCTTACAAAGCTGTTGCATATAAAATACGGTCATTATAAGTCTAGTTCACCCAAAATGGAAATTAATTCATAATTTATTAATGTTGTTCCAAACCTTTAGTAATATAACTCTATTATAGAGGATGCAATGCAAATCAATAATAATGGCAGAATTTCTGTTTTTGGTTGAAGTATCTCTTTAGGGATTTTCAGTAGTGGCTGATGTTATAAGATGTTCTTGACATTGCAGGTTGCTCCTCTTCCACGTCATGCCACACATCACTCACAGTGAGTTTCTTCTGGAGCAGCTGAAGAGACAGCGTGAGAGAAGCTTTCTGTGTGACTGCACAGTAACAATAGGACAGTCTCAGTATCATGCACACCACAATGTTCTGGCAGCCTTTAGCGAGTATTTCTCTACGCAGTCTATTGATGCCGGAAAGGAGAATGGCACCATAACTTTGGACCCAGAGTTGGTGAGCGGGGCTGTGTTTGAAAAACTACTGACTTATATTTACACTGGGGACTTGAGTATGGACAGGTGAGCTCATGGAAATCCAATTCTATACGTCTATTGTTATCTGTATGCAGTGTTATATTTATATGTACTGTTCCTAAAACCTGGAAATATTTTTAGAATATATCATTTTCTATATTTTTTGAATAATTTTAGGCCCTGATTTTAAAAGGCTAAGGTTTTATATGTGTGTGTGTGTGTATGTATGTATATATATATATATATAGACACAAATGTGACCCTGGACCACAAAACCAGTCTTAAGTTGCTGGGGTATATTTGTAGCAATAGCCAAAAATACATTGTATGGGTCAAATATCATTAGGACATTAAGTAAAGATGAAGATATTTTGTAAATTTCCTACTGTAAATATATCAAAAAATTTGATAAGTAATATGCATGGCT
This sequence comes from Cyprinus carpio, assembly GCF_018340385.1. Lineage (NCBI taxonomy): Eukaryota > Metazoa > Chordata > Actinopteri > Cypriniformes > Cyprinidae > Cyprinus > Cyprinus carpio. Next base: position 17,807,009 of record NC_056595.1, read on the forward strand.
AAGTACTTAATTTGGGCGACTTTAAAGGCAATTTTCTCAATATTTAGATTTTTTTGCACCCTCAGATTCCAGATTTTCAAATAGATGTATCTTGGGCAACTATTGCCCTATCCAAACAAACCATACATCAATGGAAAGCTTCTTTATTCAGCTTTCATATGATGTATAAATCTTAATTTAAAGAAATTGACCCTTATGACTGGTTTTGTGGTCCAGGGTCACAAATCAAATATTCATATATAGATAAAGTTTTAGCCACGAAATATTTAGCCAATTGAATATTTCATTGCAAGTTCATATTCACTACTGAAGATATTGCCATGCCTTTTTATAATGTGTTTACTTTACTATATATCCTATGTAAATATTAATATGTATATAATATGTCAATGTATATTGGAAACCACAGAAGTCATGGAAATAAATTTTAAGTTATGTTTGTTTTTTGTTTGTTTGTTTTTTAGTAGTGAATATGATTTTTTTTTTATTTTTACTCTACCACAATCTATTTAATTTTTACTGTGCTATGAACTATTTAATCTGCTAAATTTTATTTTGGCTGAAGCTTTACTTTTATAGATTAATTAATATATATATATATATATATATTGTGATATATATATATATATATATATATATATATATATATGTAGTTAATATAATTGCATTTATATAAATATACATTAGAAATTCCTGTGCTTTGTTTTTTTTTGTACTCAGAGAAGAAATTGAAAGTGTTCAGAAAGCTGCATCTTATCTTGGGATGCCCGAGGTTGTGGCTCGTTGTACACTAACTCAAGATGATATAAAAATTGGTGGCTCGCCCACAAGACAAGCGGAGTACGAAGATCCACGGTCCCCCCTGAGCCCAGACGACTACGAACCTTTAGAGCCGATCACAGAGGTGGAAGAACGGGAGCTGTTGAGGGAAAAGAATGAAGATGGGATACAGGATGATGAAGCCCATTCGTCCAGCGAACAGACACCGCAGAGAAGCAGCAGCAAGAGAGGGAGGAAACCCAAAACTAGGCTGTATGAGGATGAGGTTGAGCGGGAGACCATCACTGCTCACAGAGGCAGAGGAAGAGGTCAAGGGAGACCGAGAGGTCGCCCACGGGTGAGGCCGTTGACTTCTGATTCAACTGAACAATCTCCAGCGCAGCAAACCATGAGTCCAAATAGCAGCTCAGTAGGGAGAGGAACCGGAAGACCAAGAGGTCGTCCACGGGTTAGACCACTCTCCACTGACAGAGATGATTCTGGAAACGCTGAAAATGAGTCTGTAGCAACCAAGGATCAAGAAGAGAGCTCTGCTCACAAAAGAGGACGTCCACGAATTAGACCCCTATCATCTGGTGCAGAAGGAGACAGTGGAGATGAAGAACAAGGAGACGCCCAAGAAACAGAGGTTGTTGAAGAAGATTCTGTGAATGCTGGTGAGGAAGATGACGGTCAGGTAAAGACTGATGTGGAAAACCCAGACGGAAGTCCTTTAAAACGAGGAAGAGGAAGACCAAGGACTAAGCCGTTAACCACTGAGAACCAAACCACAAACACTGAGAACTCAACTAAAGACACAGAAGACGGTTCAGAAGCTGCAAAGACAAAAGAGAATGAAGGGACTGTTCGTAAAAGAGGAAGACCTCGATCCAAACCTCTTTCTTCTTCGGCACCTGAATCTTCAAATCCAACATATAAGGTGGAGAACAGTGGAGAAGAAGCCAGTGGAGAAACAAACCAAGACGCTGAGAAACACACTGAAGAAGGCTCATCTCAATGTACAGAAGATTCAGAGTCAAATCCTGCAAAGAAGGTCCGCACCAGCAACAGGAAGAGAAGCTTGAGTAGAAAGCTCAAAGAAAGCCAAGCTAGTGATGAAGAAGAAGAAGAAGAGGATGAAGAACTTGGCAATGACAAGGAGGACTGGGCCGGAGACGAGGAAGTGAAGCCCTTGCAGGACAAACACAGGCCTATTTGTAACGTCTGCGGGAACCTCTTCTCAGAGATGAGCAGCCTGCGCAGACACATGCGCATACACAAGGGCCTCAAACCCTATCAGTGCCAACTCTGTACCCGCTCTTTCAGACAGGGCAACCAGTTGAAGACCCACATGCGCATACACACAGGTACGACTCCTGTGTAGAAGATACACTGCATTAATAAACTTATTCACTTGAATAAATTTGTCTTTCATTTCATTGTTTTGAAAAAGTTTGTTAATCACACACTACTGTTGTGAAAGCCATTGTGCTGCTTTATATTTTTGTGGATTCTTTGTTGAATAGAGTTTAAAAGAGCAGCATTTATGTGAAATAGAAATCTTTTTGTGATATTATATATTTGCTGATAGGTTTATGTGAAGTGATTCATGTATTATTTTGTTTTCAGGAGAGAAGCCCTTTAGTTGTACGTCTTGCGATGCACGTTTTGCTCAGAAATGTCAGCTGATCTATCATTGCCGAATGCATCACGGAGAAGAAAAGCCACATAAATGTGATTTCTGTGGAGCAGCTTTTGCCACATCGAGCAATCTGAAAATTCACATAAGGTATGTGCAATGCATGAGCATAATTCCAATTTCATTTCAGTGATAAAATTACACATGTACATGTACAAGGGCTTTGATTCTCTAGAGATAGTCGCACTTAAATGGTTATCGGTTCTTTAATATTATCATTATTCATTATCATTATTAAGCTGTAACAGAGTTCACACTTGGTTCTATACATCAACCAATTGGTTCTTTAATATTTGATTAAATTTTATTAGTAGTAATATCATTGATGATGATGTTGATAATAATTATTGGAAAATGAATGTTTTGGTTTAGGCTATGGTTTATTGTTTTAATGTGGATTATGTTTATTATTATTACTATTATTAATGTGTAAAGAGCATAATTAAATACTGGTTCTCCATATCCATTTTTGGCCACCTAAACATAAAAATAATGAGTTTAGTACTGGTCCTAAAAAGCCAATCTCCCATTAAAATGTCTATAAAATATCAATAATGAATTATAAAAATAAACTTTTCCATTAACTTCTCATTATTTCCCATTTGCTCTCAGGAAGCACAGTGGTGAGAAGCCGTATGAATGTGGAGAATGTGGGAAGCGCTTCACACAGGCCAGTACTCTGATGTATCACAAACGCCGACACACAGGGGAGAAACCATACATCTGCGACACCTGCGGCATGGCGTTCGCTGTGTCCAGCTCTCTCATCGCTCACAACAGGAAACACACCGGTGGGTTTCTAATGCACTCATTACAGCTTTCAACGTTTTCTGTAGCGATTTGCTAACATACTAATGCCACATGGAGTCTGTGTTTAATAAATGTTTTTTTTTTTTTTGCCTTACATTTTAGGTGTGACCCCATATATATGCTTGGATTGTGGAAAACCTTGCTTAACCGCTGGTGAACTTCGAAAACATATGGACATCCACAATGGTACATTAAGTTAATAAATGAAAGCAAGTGATGCATTTTCTGAATGCAAGAATATGTCCAAATATGTATTTCTCTGTCATTTTGCCTGTAGGATCAAGAAAAGTGAGGTGTTACCTGTGTGGGAGCATGTTTTCAGACATGTATAGCTTGAAGAAGCACAGCGTTTTGAAGCATAACGGTGTGTTATTTTATTGTTTTGTTTTGTTTTTTTAAAAGAAAGAATTTTCTTAGGCTTACCTAGTCTGAATTTAATTAAACAAAACAATAATATTGTGAAATATTCCAATTTAAAAGAACCGTATTGTATCTTAAAATATTTTAAAATGTAATTTATTCTTGTGATGACAAAGCTGAATTTTCAGCATCATTACTCAAGTCCTTCAGAAACCATTCTAATATGCTGATTTGCTGCTTAAGAATTATGTCTCATCAATGAACTCTAAACGGTTGTGCAGCTTAATATTTTTTGGAAATATATTTGATATGCCACCATTTAAAAGTTTGGAATAAGTAAGAAATACGTTTATTCAGCAATTCGGTTATAATGTTACAAGACATTTCTATTTCAATTAAATGCTGTTCTTTTGAACTTTCTGTTCATCAAAGAAGCTTGAAAAAAATTAATCAGCGTTTACACAAAAAATATTAAGCAGCAAAGACTTTCTACCATTTGTATATTTATAACTTGGTTGATCTGTCCATACTTTACAGCTCTTCCAAACCAAGAGCAGGCTCCTTTGGAAACCGACCCGACGCAGTGTCCTCTCAACATCCCCATTGACCACCAGGGCTTGATTGCACGCGTGCGCTCCGCCCTCGTCGATTCCCAAGACCATGAAATTCAGATGGAGTCCCCATTGCCAATTTTGCCCCCGGAAACCTCACTTATTATCCAACAGTCAGCAGAGCCTCAGATGATCATACAGCATGCAGACGGCACAGAGCCCTCAATGATCTTCCAGCACGCAGATTCGTCTGAAGCACCGGTTCTCATCCAACACGGAGAATCTGGCGAGCAAGTGAGCTATGTAGTGGAACAGTACGAAATCCCCGGAAACGCTGAGATGGAGCACACGCAGATTGTCATCGTTCAGACCATTGATTAAAAAAAAAAACAGCTTTTACTTCCATTTTAAGTGTATTTTCTCCATTAAGTGAAGACATATGTCATAAACATCCCTTCAGATAACTTGTTTTCTAAGCTTTTGAATGATGAACTCTTAGCAGATATCAGTTATACAAAGCTGTTGAGTGAATGTGTGGAGCTTCTCCTCTCTTGCCTTTTTCTTAATTAAATGTCACTTTCAGAGCAGAATCAGGATCATTAAAAGCATAAAGTACTTTCTGAAATGAAGGGAAGGCCAACCTTAGGTTAAGCTGTAATATAAAAGCTGTGCTTAAAATGCATTTTGGTTCACTTAAAAATACTTTTCTATTTAATTAAGGACAGTGTGGCTATTACAATTACTTGGTCATTCTGATATTTTGAACTATGCGTTTGTCTTTTAGAAGTATGACATGTAAATACCTATAATGTTATATGACCCGGTCTCTGAACAATTGCATATATGATGTGAATTCATTTTGATCCTCTAACAAACTGGCCAACTTTTATAATAAATCATCTCACGTCTGAATGTTTGTTGTTGTTGATGTTTGATTAATGCATTCACAAAATGAATCTGGTGAAGACCACGGTACCCATCAATATTACTTGTAGTAGTTTTTATATTCAGGTGATTCTTCAACTAGGGGGAAGGTTTCTGTCCTGGATTTCATCTTTACCAAACAGTGTTTGTGAATTTGAATTCAGAAACAGTCCATTTATTTTTATTTATATAAATGAATATATTTTTACAAGTGGCTAGTTTTTTATTATTATAGGTCCAATGCTACTTTCAAGGCCCTTTCTGCAAAAGGTGAGTGTTGATGTGACAGATACCCCTCTAGACACCCCTAATTTTGTAAATGTTCCAGGTTCCTAGACAGCATGGGCCCTCAGCTTTCAGTGTCATTTTTCTTTTCGGTCCTGTACCTAAAATCTCAAAATCCCAAATCTAAACCTGTATGGCTCAAAGGTAGCCGTGAACTGGTTTTAGGGGATTTTTTTCTTTTCTCTGTACCCTGTGGGCAAATAGTGTATGAATTGTGTTGTGAAAAATGGGAACAGACTTGGGTTTTTAAGTTTCATACTATAATTCCATCAGCTGGAGGATATGTCATGACATGTTTGATATTTTGAGTAAATTTGAGAACGCATTGTTTTTTTTTGTCAATTTGTCGTGTGCAAATTAAAGCAATTAGGCAAGTTGGCCAGTGTATGATGCCTATGGTGTTTTAAAATAATGTTCTGATTATAAAAGTGGTGTAGTAAAGCTCTGCAGCCTTGAATCTGCAGAGAGTTTGTAAAGCTGACTTTGGTTCACGCAGAAATTAAATGACATGGTTGCTTTATATGATGTACAATTTTAATCAAGGCTTTTATTCACATCTAAACATTGACCAACGCACATACATAGAGCTTAATAAAGATGGTAAGTCAAAGCGCAGACACATCAGACCTGTAAAATGATTTCCCTGTGTGCCAAGGGCCTGAAACTGGAGTGCATTTGTAAGATGAAGCAATTCTGGTGGGTGTGAAGCGCAAACAGGCTCTTTGGAAAGAAAAGATTCTCATTTGTAAGTCGCTTTGGTTAAAAGCGTCTGCTATATGACTAAATGTAAATGCATACATGCTTATTCAGGCTATATAGCGCAGACCACCTGAAGATGTCGTCATTGCGCAGATGAGCTCTATTGTTGGCTTAGAAACGTCAAACTTTATCTGTTACCATAGCAACTTAGAGCGTGAAACATGGACATGGAGGACTTAAAGAATCGATATTTATCTCTATGCGCCGAGGTTCAGCAGCCTCCAAATACATGTGTTTGGGAAGCCTTGGAAAACAATATTAATAGGTTGGTTTGGAAGGTATATAATGTATAAAGTGTGAACAGTCGTTTCGGCTTTCCTGTGAATTAATGTTGTTTTGTTTAACTCAGTGATGGCTCACTCAAACTAACCGGTAATGATCAACTGAAGCATGGAGACCGACTGACAGATGAAGATATGCTGGTCTTGTCAAAAATATTCGTGGGAAATTCGGCTATAAAGGGTAAATATTAACTCGTCCTAGCCAGAGAACTCTTTTAGGTCATGCAAATCATAAACCTCTACACATATTTACAAGTTCACTGTCGCCTATACCTGGATCAGGTACTTTTAAAATATGATTTTATAATAAACTGAAAGTAAAACTTCATTGCAGGTTTAGATCTTAGATACAACAATATCACAGATAAAGGAGCTGTTTATATTGCACACCTCATTCAGGTACTGTATGCCAGAATGTTCCTAAAGACTCATTCATGAGCTTCACTAGGTTTATATCTTTAAACCAGCTAAACATTTAAAACTAAGACTTTAAAGGAATATTGTGATTTCAACAGGAGAGTGAGTCCCTTCAGTCTCTTGATCTGATGTGTAATAACATTGAGGCAGATGGTGCCGAAGTGATAGCAAAAAGTCTTCATGTAAGTGTGACTAATTCACATTTGTAATTCATTCATTCATTAATTATACATTTTAAGTGAATGCCAATATTTATCCTGATTTTAGCATGTACTTTGTTAATTTTACAGAAGAATAAAAGTTTGAGGATGCTCAGAATGACGGGAAATAAGATTGGAAACAAAGGTGGCATGCAACTGGCTGCCATGTTGCAGGTCAACGCTACTTTAGAAGAAATAGATGTCTCAGACTGTGATCTGGTAAGTTTCTTAAACATAACTGTAACTACAAAATAAAGGTAATTTACATTGGATTAAAGTATTGTGTTTATTTACTAGGCTACACAAAGTGTAATAGCGTTTGCAATCGTCCTTAAGAACAGCAGAAGAATCCGTGCTATTAATGTTAGCAGACCTCTTCTTTTCAGTCTTCAGGTTTGTTTTCAGGAAAATTGTTTTTTGGTATACCCACTTTATTATTAATTTATTTATTTTTAATGGTTAAAAGTACATTTAACTTAAATGATAGGAGGAAACAACAGTCCATATGGCACAGATGCTGGTGGTGAATAAGACACTGAGGGAGCTGCACATGGGAAAGCATGACATGACTGATACTGGTGTGGAGAGGCTGTGTGAAGCACTGAAGTTAAACGTCTCTCTACGCTACCTGGATCTTCGCTGGTATACACTCACTCACATAATTCTTATAATTCATGATCCTAAAGGGATGATTCGTACTAAAAAAATACAATTCTGTTATTGTTTATTCATCCTCATGTCTTGTGAAATCTGTATGACTTACTTTCTTCTTTGGAAAGCAATGGGAGTTTTTATAGCAGAATATCGTAGCTGTTTTTCATGCAATGAAAGTGAAAGGCGACCACGGCTGGCTTTCCACTATCATTATATGGCACAGAGCAACTCAGAAAATAGTCAAGTCACCTTCATTTATATAGCGCTGTATACAATACAGATTGTTTCAAAGCAGCTTCACAGTAATAAACAGGACATTAACAGATCCAAAATGCATCAAATATGAGACAAATTAAATTTCTGCTGCAAAGCAGCTCTACAAAGACAGTGCAATCATTATTCAGCTTACATTGGTTGATTGTGTTGAGTGTTGATTCAGTTCAGTTCAATAACTGTGTAAAGTTCATCAGTTATGAAATTAGTTCAATTAATTAATAACCAATATGTCTATAAAATAGAGAAATTATAATTTCTGTATTTTTTAACAGTAACAGAATTACACGGGATGGAGCCAAATGCTTATCAGAGGTTTTGAAACAAAATCCCTCCTTGGAGATTCTTGATCTTTCTTTCAATCGCATTGAAGATGACGGTGCGGTGTATCTATGTGAAGCTATCAAGCTGCCACACAGCAAACTCAAAGCGTTAGTGTACTTTATTTATAAAACAATGCTATTATCTGTCTAAAATCTCAAGTTTATACGTATAACTATTTCCCTTTTCCATGCTGTCCAATTTATCTCATCGTTTTTGCCTCCTAGATTGTCTGTTACGAGCAACAACATCGGAAAGAAAGGTCTTATGTCCTTCAACAAGGCAATGAAAGTGAATTCCTGTCTCACACACATTTACATCTGGGGGAATAAACTTGAGGAGCCAGTTTGCATGGTGAGATCTCACAAATCTTTAAATGATCAAATACAGTATTCAACTAGTGTACGAAAGGTCATTAAAATGTTCTCTCTGCATGTTTAATCAGGCTTTCTCTCGGCTAATAAGCAGTGGGCGGCTGTGTGAGGAGCACACAGATGTTTCTCCCTATGAGGTGGATGGTCATGTTTTTTTAGCAGAAGCATCTCATGGTTTACACAGGCATTACTATTGGACATCCAAATATGGGGGTGATGGAGACTCAAGTAATTCAGCTCTGGCCCTGATGGCATCAGATTCATTGTCTCTGCAGATCTATCCAGACTCACATTCATGATTCATGATTATCGGTTTTGTCCAAAAGTGTGTGTTGCTGCTTCAGTGTAAGACACATTTAGACTTAACTTGATTTAACGTGACTTTTTGTTGTTGTCGTTGAAACATTTCAGTTGCTGGCAAGCAAAATAATCCACAGCACAGTTGGTTACATTTGTATTTATTATAATTACTCACAAAGTTAGTGTTTTTGATTACAGCCTTTATGTCCATGTGTCCAGTGTTTGGAAATGTCACAGGCTGCCATGATGTCTGCAAAAAACACGTCATTTATGTAAATGATTTGCTCTGACACTTAGTCTTCGCTGTATTGGGTGTCACATGCAAATTTTCCCACAGTTTTGGCAGGACAGATAAAAGTCAGAGAGATTTTGATTTAGCAAGTTTAGTCGAAAACTAACTTTTTGTTTTATGTAAATGAGAAAAGAAGCAAATTAATAAAATCTAAATACTTGTCCGACAAGAATAATCTCTACTGTAGTGCAAACAATATTCAACCCACAAATGAAAATTGATGAATCTTCATGCAGATCTAAGTAAATAATGATAAAGTTTATGATAAAACCAGAACATTTTAGGCAATTTAGAATCTCAGTACTTAGGACGTATGGTCACCCTACCTTAACCCTATGCCGACGAGTTAAATTTTAATTTCTGATACTTTAAATTGATGATAAAACACCCTCTTTTTTATATGATTAATTGTGTGATTTAAAATAAAAATAAAAACGTTTAAAAAAGAAAATGAGTCAAAGGAAAATCAATACATTGTCAGTAACTTCTTGATTTGCAGCTTCAGTAACTGTCAAAGCGGCTGAAATGCTTCTCATTAACCTGCCGCCTTTGGCATGGCCAGCCTGTCACATTCCAGGATGACATTCTTCTTGCGAAGAATTTTTTCCAGCTTCTCTCTCTCAGCTGAGCTCAGACCCCAGTGCTGCAGAGACAGACGGGTGAGGGACGAAAGCTGTGGAAGGGCCTCCAACAAGGCGGGCAGCCAGGGAGACACAGAGAGAGACGCAGAAGGTCGCAGACTGACATCCAGCTCCTCCAGTCCCTTTAGAGCAGCAGCCTTCCCAAAAAGGGACATCCAACCACCATCCCCAACACTCCCATTATAAGACAAATCCAGCTGTTTCAGATGGGACAGAACTCCACGCTGGCAAGCAGATTCTGCAAGATTACAACAGTTTGCAAAAGTGTCATATACCAGCATTTATATAATTAATTGAGCATTCTTTGACCAGAACTGACCTAGCTGTAGCACATCTTCAGTGGTTAAATTACAGCTGCTCAGTCGGAGGTCCTGTAGTTTGCAATCAGGCTGCAAAGGCTCCAGAAATTGTTTCAGATTTTCTCCTACACACTTGTTCCATGACAAGTTCAGCCTTTCAAGCTGTTTTAGCATCTGCATTGCGGTAGCTGTGAGGAAACCCAGAAACACACACATTTTTTTCAAAATCTCTCCATTTAAAAATTTTTTAATGTCTTTTGAAATTATATTGGTTTCATACCAAGGGCATGGCATGCATGTGTGCTCAAAGCACAGTTGTTTAATGGAAGTTTGGTTATCTGAGAAAGAGGGAGGGTTTGCAGAAGATTCTGGAGTGTCTCTCCAACACTTTTATTGGACGACAAATCCAGTTCTCTGAGCTCTTTGAGAGATGAAGCTACCTGGACTGAGAAAGCGAGTTAAAATAATAATACAAACAACTTCAACTTTAAATTAACATTGACAACTAGTCTTACCTAAAGCCAACACATCTTCCTTTGATAGACAGCACAGATGCATGTCCAGACTTCTCAGGTGTGTGAGGAGAGCTAGGTTAGTAGACAGCATGGTGAGACCTCCACCAGCTTCCTTATTACATGACAGATTGATGTGCTCTAGCGCAGGGACGGACCTGAGTGCCTGTCCTTAACATTTCACAAAATAAATTCATTAAATTATTAAGGAAAGGAAAGGAAAATGAATTATAACTGAAATGGTTATTCAGTTATCACTGATATTAGAGTCTGCATTTGGAGCTTCCTGGCAGATAATTTAATATGTGTGCTTTTAAGTTTGTAGCTGTGTTGCTAATAGTCTGCCATTGAAGGTCTATTTTGAAGGACTTTCTATCGTAGCTTTCGTACCCAGAATACTGATGCTGTCTTTACTGAGTCCACACATGCTCAGTTTTAGGGTCTTCAGTTGTGGAGTTGAGCCTAGAGAGGAGGTGAAGTTCTCCATTCCCTTGATTGACAGCTTATTATTGGACAGATCTAACTCCTCCAAACTAGACAACATGCGAAGAGCCTCACCTGCAGAAAAAATAATTAGTGCTTTTTAAAGAAAACTGATAAATAACCATTCACAGCTAATTATAGGCTTCTTCTGAATGACCTAAAGCTGAATTCACAGTTTATCCACTCAAATGGGACTAAAGAATTTTTACTTTGTTACTTGTATCTGCTATGTAAGTGTCTGTCTGTGCTTTATCAGAGTCTATTCATTTGGGGGGGGGTTGGATTACAAGAATAATATCTTTTACTATACTACAATCTAGAACCAAAAAATGCCACTCCTAGTCATTTTGAAGGGGAAAAAAACAAGACTCAACTTTCCAATGAACTAAATTAACCAGTTCACAAACCTCTTCGAGTGGTTTATTTGTGATTGCATCAGTTAACAACTGATTCAGTGATTTGGTAAGAGCAAGTCTCAAGTAAATCTGTCTAGTCTTACTCAAAATGAGACAATAACCGTAATATGTTCCTCAGTTTGACTGCGCTGAGTCATATAATTTATTATGATGTCAAACTGAGCTCGAAACTATTTAAACTCTATATCTTATCTGACCTGACATTAGACCCCTTGCTCCTAAAATAGGCATTTTGAGCAGGAGGAATAATAAACGAAAACTAATAAATGGCAGTAGAGACCCACAAAGAAAGTTATTTCAACCTAAAAGTATTAGTTACATTATAGATTTAATAAAATAAATATTAAAAACAAAATATTTTTGTCATTGTATCATTACATTTATATGATGATTAAGCCCATTTCCCCTCTAATTCTCATAAGTATAATGTGTAAATGCTAAACTTACTCAAGTAGAAGTTTTTACTGATATTATATTTCATCCAAGTATGTTTAATTTAACTCAAATGCTGGATTTGTGTACCCAGTTCACCACTACCCCAAAAAATTAAACTTAATAGTCTTCAATGTCATATGAAATCCTACCGTGGAGTATTTGAAAGGTTCTACTTCAATTACCATCATTTTATGAGTTTTATACAAAGCATGTCTTACTCAGAGCGGTAATGTCTGTCTCAGAGAGCTGACAGTCCACCAGGCGGAGTTCTTTCAGTGTGCTTTCAGCTTGGAGGTGTTCTGCGAAGTGTCTGAAATTTCCCGCACCGACGCCAACATTCCAGGACAAATCTAGCACCTCTATTAGAGGAATGCAGTCAAGAGCCTCACCTGGAATATCATTTTAGGAGAGATTTTTTTATCTTAAATGAGACAAATTTCAAGATGTCTGGTTGGAATTTATATGATTTTCCAAAGAAATGTGTGTATATTTAGCTTTTCAGCTCATGTATGTTAAATCTTGCTTAATTTAGCATTTTTGTGAGGTCTTTTAAAATAAAAAGACTTAAAATCCAAAAATGAAAATTCTGCCATCATTTACTCACCCTCACGTCATTTCAAACTTGTGAAAGTCTTTCTTTCTTTAGCAGAACAAAAAAAGAATACTGGTAACCACAGAGTTTTGGTTCCCATTGACTTCAAGTGTCTTTTTTGACCATGCAATGGAGGTCAACAGGAACTGAAACTGTTTGCTAATCAACATTCTTCGAAATATCTTCTTTTTTTTTTGTGAAGAACATTGGTAACATTCCCATTGATTTCCATTTGCATGATTTCCATTGAGTTTTGGTTCCCAATGACTTCTATTGTATGGTGAAAAAATGATCAATAGGAAGTCAATAGGAAACTGTTTGGTTACCAACATTCGTCAAAATGTCTTCCGAAGAAGAAAGAATGTCATAGGCTGACAGGTTTGGAATGACATTGAGAGTATGATGAGTTTTTGGGTGAACTATCCCTTTAGTCATTATAATAAATGAATACTTCCTGTACCAAGAGCAGTAAGGTCTTGATTTGTTAATCTGCAGCTACACAGCTTCAGCACTCTCAGTTTTCCTACATGCTGCAGATGGATAGTAAGTGCCTTCAGGGAGCCTCCAACCAGATCATTCCAGGACAGGTCCATCACCTCCAGCTGAGCCAGAAATGGCAGTAAGGTGGCTGAGGAAACATCAAAACAATAATCGGAGATCCTGACACATGTACGGTCTTGTAAATATTGTTCTACTGTGGGAAAAAAAAAGTATGTCACAACACCCACCTAGTTCCACCACATCTGTAGCTGTCAGATCACAGTGGCTCAGGCTCAGATTTTGACTGTGAGGGGTTTTCCCAAGCTTCTGAACGAACTGCTTCACCCGACCCCAGCCCACAACAGAGCCAGCCTCATCATCTGTGTCATTGATCTCTAAAGGAAACCAAGGGTTTGTTCATCTATATTTACATTTTTACGTCTTCTAAACACACCTAATGCCCACCTTTCCCAGGCTCATTATTTTCCTTTCCCTCACTGGCCTCTGATTCTTTCACTTCAGGTATGCCTACGTTTCTCTTGTCACTGCTCTCCGATGGGCGGAAGAGGCGGCCCACAGCCGGTTTCTTTCTTTCCGTGAAAGAGGCTTTCCTTCGGAGCTGGTTCATTATCAGATCCAGAGGAGATCTTTTCTGAACACTCTCCTTCCCTTTGGTAGCCTCTGCATTGTGATGACAAAACGGATTCCAAATGTATTATTACATTAATAATCTCATTCAATCTCACACCAAATTAATAAAAAAGATACTATATTTTTCATACAAATTATATATATATATATATATGATATATTTTCAGGACAATTATCTTTGCTAATGTTTCACTTTTAAATTTGTTTCTACAGCAAATACTAAATATATAATATGTATATAAATATTATTTTATATTTTTACATAATATTAATATAATCTTATATATAAAAATCAATATATTTGTGCATTTAACAGTAATGAGATGGTGTTAATTCTGCTTAACTTTCAGATAAAATTAAGGAGGGGGGGGGTAAAAAATAGTTTTAAAGGTTTTAAAAGGGGCTTAGCTTTATATAAACTATATATATATATATATGTATGTATAATTTCTTCAAATAACATACCTGTTGAATCCATTGCTTTTTAAAAGAAGATTTCGGCTTATATGCAGGTAAGTTTTATGTATGGTTATTCTGTCCTTTTTTCAATCTGAAAAATTAATACACCAATATTTAAAACAATATGAACGACAAACGATTTGTTTACTTTGTCACATCCTGCTCATCGGTGCAACAGGACCTGTTTTAAAATCATTCAGTCAGAATGACTCGAGTTGTCCTTACCTTGAAATATTTCTTGAATCCTTTATATATTATGCATTCATCAGCGCGCGATGACTGTAAACATTTTCAGTCCGCATTTAAACCTGTCACATTCATCTCTTTCATTCACACCGGATCCCGGAAGTTAGCCTGAACTTTGGCTTTATTAAAAAAAAAAATAAAACACTGTAAACAAGAGCTGTCATGAATCCGGTCGCAGTAAAAGAGCCCCATTCATTTAAAATGTTAGTTATTCATTTATGAAAATTGCACAAGCCCATGAATTTGCTGAGTGGACACCGGAGATGGTGAAGATATGTCCCAGAAGTGGAAACCGCGAAGTAGTTACTACAGTTAGTGCTTTAAAACTATGAAAAATAAATATGAAATCACCTTCAAGCAGTTTAAGAAGATTTCAGGGTACCTCTGTCATTTTATTTATTTTTAATGGCAGTGATATATAACAGGCCTACAGTTACTGTAGTTTTATTGCAGTATTTAGCACTGAATAGCGTAACTCTGATATTTTGAGGTTACAAATGTGCTTTTTTTTATTACTAGACAAGTAAATTCACTTTTATACACACCTTTTAAAAGATACAAGTCAATGTATATTATTATATATAATCATTTTTATTATTTTCCCCAACAGCACATTAATATATCATTTCCCATGAGTGAATGTAGAAAGATGACATACAAAATTTTGGTGGGTGAAACAAAGTGTCTCGATCACAGTGGAGGTAGGACAAACTTGTCATGTTTTACGATACACACAAAAGATGGCACTGGCAATTATAATTAATATTTTGTACTTAACATTTTTGTGAAATTATGTTTGGCTTAAAGGTAAGGAAACAATACTCAGTATATCTGTATTATATATATTTCTTCAATCTCACATGCATATTTAAATCATCTGGAAACTGGAAAAAAAGGAAGAAAATCATATAAAGAAATGTCATAGCAGCAGCACAGAGGTATTTATCAGTCATACACCTGACTACTCCATCCATTCACTTCTATACATAAATATACAACCTGTATTTTAAGTTTTTCTATGTATATATCTGTATGTGTTCGTTTGAGGTAGCAACTATTTAATTAATCTTACCTGTTAAATTTTGGATATAAAAGCAATTACAGATAAACACGCTGATTGTCAGTTACAGCCAACAATATCAATACATAGTTTACTTTCTCACACATATAAGAATAACACATCTTTCTCTGAGCAAAGTACATACAGACCTGGTTGTCTAGACAATTTATGGAATGTAAAGTACAAGGATCATGTCATATGCTTAAACTGTAAAGGTTGAGGCAATGAGTGTTTTAACATTTATCATCACTTTTAAAATCTATAATTAAGTTTGGTGTTAAAGGTCCTCAAATTGAGAGAATAAAATTGGTGGTCATTAAAAGAGGCAAACATTCACTGTAAATGGCATAGAAAACATTTTCTGTTATATCTGAACTTCATAACACACTGTAAACATAGTATATTTATCCATATTTTATGAAAGTACACATGCATATATTTTGTACATTCATAATGAGCATAACCTGCATAAAATATAAACAAAAATATGGCAAAAAGAAAGTTAAATATGTATAATTTGACAAGAATATTCACATAACATTTATTCATAAACAATAAATATTTTTCAAATGATATCAGTTGAGATATATTTTTAAACAATTCCAATATTTAAAAAAAAAAAAAAAATCATTTGATATCAGTAGTCCTAGCACTGATAAACCAAAATATTGATTGTACGCTTGCAGGGTTAGTGGTTTGCATAATATCTCTAACTACTTAATTTGTATCAAAACACCAAAAATCCTTATTTACATGTCCAAAAAAATCAGTTCAAATCAATAGTTACTCAACAAATTCACAGCATTAAACCCAAACCAACTCAGGACGACTCAAACTGTATAACTGATCCATAGAACTGCAATTAAAACAACTTCGGCATCCAATTCCAAAACGAAGACGCCATTCCGAAATGAATCTTGATCACAGAAATCAGGTTGCGGTGGCCATAGACCACGCTAAGCCGTCGGGTACATGTGTGTGTCACTAGAGACTGAAGACATGGGACTGTCCACTGAAGCAGGGTGGCCGGTTTCCCTCATCTGATGTTTGAGCTCAGAGATGGTACGCTCCAGCCTCTCTCTGGCGTCTCGCTCTCTGCGTAGCTCTTCCTGCAGCTCCTCACGGTCTTCCTCAGCATGATCCAGCCTCTGACGCAGTTCTGATAACTAAGCACAGGATGCCTTTGGTCAGTTAAAGTGAATCAGACAACAAAAACAGGGTTTGATTTTTTTTTATCTTTTAATAATTATATATATATAGTTTGTTTTTTTGTATTGTACTGTTTGGGGTCAGTAATTTATTTATTTATTTTTTAAAGAAATTAATACTTTTGTTCAGCAAGTTTGCATTAAATAGATCAAAAGTGTCAGCAAAGACATTTATAATGTTACCAAAGATAAATTTTTTTAAAAAAAAAGCTATTCATTTGAACTTCCAGTTATTTTAAATTTTAATAATAATAATATTTCACAATAGTACTGTTTTTATTATTTATGAAAAAAAAATATATATATATATATTTACAATTATTTTCTTTTTAAGAAATTACTTATTGAAATTACTTATTCTGCAAGTGTACATTAAATTGTGTCAGTAAATACATTTATAATGCTACCAAAGATTTCAATTTTTTTCTTTTTAAATGCTGTTCCTTTGAACTTTCTATTTGTTAAAGAATCCTGAAAAAATATATATAATGACTTCCACAAAAATATTAAGAAACACAATTGTTTTCAACTTTGATAATTGTAAGAAGTTTTCTTAGGTGTATTATAAGGTTATTATAATGATTTATGGTTGATTATGTGAAAATGAGGATTTTAGTATTGTTTCTGAAGATTTATTTTTGCCATCACAGGAATAAATTATATTTTAAAATATATTAAAATAGAACACAGCTATTTTAAATTGTAATAACATTTCACAATATTACTTTTTTCACAGTATTTTTGATCAAATAATTGCAGCCTTGGTGAGCATAAGAAACTTCTTTACAATTGAAACTAAATTTTATCCTAAAATAAATTATAAAAAGAAAGTATGACAATTTATGAACCTGACATGGTCTTGTGTGGATGTGTATCGCTACCTGTTTGGCATAGATAGTTTCCTGGTGCGGCTCAGTACCGAGTTCTTTGCATCTGCAGCCTTGCTGCCTCAGCTGGTCGAGTCGGGACTTTAACTTTCTCTGTTCCTGCTGGACTTCACCGAGCCTCTGAGCATGTTCAGTCTGAACCGCCTCCAGCTCCCCGTGTATGTCACAGCGGTCTATGGCTTCACCTTGACGCAGAGCCTGCAGCTCCTGTTCACAAGTATCAGAGTGAGAAAGAGTCATCAGATACTCACATGCACCTTCTGGCAAATAAAAAGAAGGTGCTAAAAACACATTATGTGTGCTGTATTGTAATCTAGTCGGGGTAAAAACCTTTTCGAGCTGTTTCTGTCTGCGTAGTGTTGACTGAAGTTTGTTGTGTTGAGCACTGTACATCTGGAGGAGCTCCATCACCATGCCGTCCTTACTGTGCTCCACAGTCACACCAACCGACCGCTTATAAGCTGCTGTATCTACTTTCTGCCATTCATCTGGACTGGCATCGTCTGACTGGCCATGTTTTTCTTGCCCTATATCAGTTAGAGCTCTTGTTAAGAAACATGTATATTTGTTTGTGCAATGTGACTATGACTTATTGTGAAAGCAAACTCACCTGGAAAGGTGGGCGTCTTTGGGTCGGTGTTGTATTCTTCCTGATTCTTTACATTCTGAGTATCACCTAGCATCTCTGTTCCTGTAGACCGCATTTCCTTTCCAGGCAGATACCCAGGGTGTCGTGCCAAGCCATTATCTTCCAACTTGTCAGGCATGTACTGGTACCAGCTAGGGAGGAATACAATAAAGGAAATTACTTGCTGTTTTGTACTAAACTACTTCTAGCTGTAGAATTATTACAGTAATGTGTGTGTGTGTGTGTGTGTGTGTGTGTGTGTGTGTGTGTGTGTGTGTGTGTGTGTGTGTGTGTGTGTGTGTGTGTGTGTGTGTGTGTATTTATTTTATTTTTTATGTTAATTGTGAATAAGATTATTATCAGTACCCTGAGATCTGAGTGTTTAACATTGTGCTATAAGTCCACAATTTGTGTTTAAAGTCAAAAGACTAGACACAGACACACACACACACACACAAATAAAAAGAAAATATATATATAAAAACGTAACCTTATTTTATTTTAAAAAATTATATTTCAAAACAAAATAAACAAATGAATTCTAATTCAAAATATAAACAAAAAATATAAACAAAAACTATAATAAACTATAATAACTATAACAATATCTCAATGCTAAAATAGCACTGCTTTTAAGAACATATCCAGATCTTTTTTCACCTCAAAATCAACTGAAAGAAATACAAAATTATATTTTACAAACAGCAATGCCTATTTTAGCACAAAGATTATTTACATTGTGACATTATTTTAATTACAATTAAGCATAGTACCCCAAATTAAACTATATTCATATCCTAATAGCATTTATTTATTTATTCATTAATTCACATTCATTTATTCTTTTAAATCTCAATGTAACAATTTGAATTAGCATTTTACATTTTTTAATTTTAATCTTTTTATTTGATAATTATGACCACTGAGAACAATAAATCTTTTCATTTTTAATTCATTTGCATTTATCATTTTAATGAATTGTATTTATATTTTTATTTTGATAATTATGAGATAATGAGAATGATTACTGAGAAGAATAAAAATTACAGATAAACTCAAAAAGTAAAACATCCATTGAATTGCAGTGATTCATTATTTAACAGTAATTATTAAATAATAATGTCACAATACAAAAAAAAAGTATTTGTCCTTTGTATATTATCATATTGCTCTTTTTGGGAAGAAATATGGCCAGAATCAGATTTCTTCTATATATTATTAAATAATGTATATTTGTAAATGAATTGAACCTTTGCCACATCGAGTCAACATGGCCGGGGTCCTCCTTAAGACTGGCAAGCAAACTTGAGTCGAACACAAATGCAGGTGAAGATACTCCCTGAAAGACAGAGATAAAAGAACTTGTGAGCCTGGTTTCACTAACAAAAAGGGATTGATTATCCCATTGTGAGTTAATGCTGATTGCTCTTAATGTATTAGCAGTCCCATTGAGTTGTATTACTTATTTAACATTGATTTAATCCCTTCACATGCCAAGCAGCCTCCTAAAGCACACGAGTATGAACAGTGTCACTTCTGCACGCCTTTATGCACACACACATTTAGTTCTTATGATTCATTCTATTCCAGTAGAGAAGCCAGATCTGGAAACATGTAAACAAGACTTTATATCATTGTGAAAGCTCATACTGATTAATACTCTCATTCTGACATGTTTTACAGGCCGTGTGATGATGTTGCACTCCCCAATATAGGACAGAACCTTGAATCTGAACACTGGAGGAAATATGGACGTTTCTCCCATCAACAGCCGGTAACGTAAGCCGCTTTAATGTAAATAGGCCATCTGATCTATCATAAAGCCTCAGCAACCAGCTTGCACACCACATGCACGTTCAGAGCATGCAGACCAAAAAAAAAAATATAAACCACACACCCACATGATGTAGAGTCAGAAATTTCCTTTATGGTCATAGTGTGACAATTCACACCTACTCAAAAGTCCCTCCACTGTGGTTACGAAGCACTCGATACGTGGTTCTTCTGGAAATCGAGTCTTTCTAAGCATACTCTTGAAACTTTGTATCAGTGGTAGAAACGGTTTGGTGTATGTCTCTTAGAAACAAAACAAGCAATACAGGTTTATTAAAAAACACACACTCATACACTCTTTCATACTTTTACATGTGAAGTGCAGGGAACTCCAAACGCCTCTGGTTGGGGGAAGGGTGTGCTGTCTGGGGGCCATCACGTGGCACTCGCGGCATGAGGGCTCTAATCTACGCTGCTATTTATGAAGTGACATGAGCAGGACGGTCACTCTTCATGCAGTGCATTGATATGATTCATTTGTGACCTTGTGAATAAGCTCAGATGCACCAGATTTGGCTATTAGGTTCAATTATAGTCCAATATAACTCTGCCTTGACCTTAACATTGTCATTGACGTGTACATTACAGGGTGTTTATGTGCATTTGGTTCCATATATATTCATAAAATTGTAGATAGATAGATAGATAGATAGATAGATAGATAGATAGATAGATAGATAGATAGATAGATAGATAGATAGATAGACATTGTAAGGTGTTCTAAGTGGTTGATAAGTGGTTTTATTTTATTGTACTTTTTTATTGTCTCTAGAAGTATATCTAATAAGTATTACTATTATATATTAAATGTAAACAGAAAGTCTAGTCTGTATCTGGGAAAATAGCTGGGGATGTTGTTGAGTCTCTGGCTAAGCATTATATAATGAGATGGGAATTCGCTGAATGCGCTGAGATTTGATTGGCTGAGAGGGAGGCTGGGGCCAGGAGTTCGCTCTCTGATTGGTTGGTGATGGAGGTCCTGCAGGGTGAGTGCTGGGCCTGTAAAGGGGGAGCAATACACTGCAGGCACATGTAACAGAATGTCCCAACCACTCTCTTTCACTCCCTCTCTCAATCTTTTTGCTCTTTCTTTCCTCAACTGTCTTTTTCTCTCTCTCTCCCCCCTCCCGCCCACTCTCCTCCTCTGTTTCTCTCCCCTGTTGCCAGGGCACCCACTGTTTGTGCAGACTCTGTCAGAAGTAGTTTGAGAGTCTAGTGACCCGGTCTGAACCACATTCAGCCATTTCCTTCGGAGGGAAACATCTGGTGCAGCTTGAGAGCTAGATTCAGCTGACCCAACATTAGATTTGCTGTTTACTTTCCACTCAGAACATTTCAAAAAATTTTGGAAGGAGACAAATATGGTCTTTCAAGCTTTCTCGGCTGCAAACGCTTTAGTCCTGATAACTTGCATATAGGGTGAAACTCGCAAAACATGTCAAGAACATGTCATATTTTATCTCAAAAATCAATGAAAAGGAACAAATCAAATATATATATACATATATACATTTGTTATTTGTTCATTTTCGTGATTAAGTATATATATATATATATATATATATATATTGTTTTCTTTGATTTTTTTATCTCACAAAACATGCAGCCTATTAATCTTTTTTTTTTTGCACTGTTAATAACTGAAGCCTGTTAATCTTTATTACGATTAAGAAATCATTTTATTAATTTGACTGAAATGCAAAAAAAAAATGAACTGTAAATTTAATGGAATAAAAAAAAAATGAACTGTAAATTTAATTTACACATTATGAAATAAATGTTTTATGTGATGTTTTATATAGTGAAAATTTTTTTTTTTGTTTGATTTATCGTATATGTTTAATGCAAATGGTGCCATTAACATTTATTTCCCCATCTTTGTTCATATTTTGCTATACTACAATACATTAACTGCTTAATTTCTGAATTACTATAGATTAAAAATAAGAGATACTCACTACAAGCGGCTGCCTCTTCTCTTCCTGGAACTTCATCTTCATATCCTCCAGAGATTTCTTTAGCATCTCTTCATCCACTGTTCCCAGGTGTCTTTGTGCCAGCTGCAGATAGCAGGCCCACTTGGCTGAATCGAAGCCCCAGTGACATGTGCGTTTGTCTGTCTGTCTGTCGGTGGTGGTTGATGAATAGGTGATGGGGGAAGAGGATCATACATTGGGAGCAACGGATACAGTGCGCATCTGGGCTGGAGTAAAGCTGGGGTACAAACAGGCCTTGACACTTGCCCAGACATTGGTGTTCCACCCAAAATCCTCCAGATTCCTCACCGTCTTTCTCTTCCTCCTCTCTATCACCATGCCCTTTGTGTGAATCACGAGAGGGCTCCTCGCCTGGATGCAGCAGTGTGTTGCAGAGGCGCTGAGAATCGGTCAGTGTGATGAGGCCGCAGGATGGAGTCCCTGGAGGAAGGATGCCTAGCACTTTGAGGATGTGTAACTGTGTGGCATCACAGCGGGAACAGTACAAATACAGCTGGTCGCACACAGAGTTGATCTGTTGCAACGAGAAGTCCCGCAGGACGGTGTTGAGCAGCTGAGGCAGACAAAGACGCAGTTCGCCTCCCACAGAGAAGCAGGAGATGAATTCGCCCTCCAGACAGCAGAGGCCAAGGTCTGTTGAGCTGTCAGGAGGGACTAGTACAGGTCCCCCTGCCATACCTCCCTGTGCCAGAGGGGGCGCCATCTTATACTGACCATGTTGACCTGTGAATGCAGCTGGGCCACCGAGGGAGCACTGGCTGCTCAGAGAGAACTGCGCTAGAGTGTGCTTCAAACCAGGGCTCAGATCCGGATTGGCATCCATTTTGTCTGTTGCCTTTGAGACCTGATAGCCAAGAGAGGTTTTTGGGATCTTTTTGCAGGATAAATTGAGAGCAGCCATCACACGTTTCTTTATGGGTGTGCCGTCTACAGCTTTGTCTCGCATCAACCTCTTTAATGGCACTTTTAGAAGTGCCTGTTCCTTGGGGAGTTCTCGGCGCTTGTTCTTAGTAGTCTCCATAATGTTGTTTATGGATATCGCTAAGTTGTCTTTGGGGACCAGAAGATACACAGAGGAAGTGTCAGGAATGCAGTGCTTTTTATATGTGGATCATAGTAAGTCTTCAACACTTCCCAGATGGCTGAAAAGTCAAAACAAGCATCATAGATTAATAATAATAATAATAATAAAAGTTTTGAATAAAAAATAAAAAAATTCATTACTTTGATATTTTATTTAAAAAAAAAGACATAACATGACATAAACTGTTATTATATTAACTAAAACTAAGACCATTAAAAACATTTTGATAACTCAAATAAAATTAATTTTAACTTAAAACTATATATATATACTGTATAAACATCGTTTTTCAGAATTTTAAGCCAGCATTTCTCATTTTCATTTAGTTTGGGTTGATGTACTAAAATTAATCAAACTAAACTGAAATAAGAATTAATAAAAACTATAAAGACATTCAACCAGGATTTAGTTAACTAAAACTAAAACCAAAACTAAAATTAAAACCACAAAAAAACCTAACTGAAATAAAATAAACATTAACTGACATAAAATAAAATATAATAAACTTTCTATTTCAGCTAGTGGCCAAAGCAGCTATTAAAATTTTTCCTGATGAAGTAAAACAACTACTAAATTATATATATATATATATATATATATATATATATATATATATTATATATATATATATATATATATATATATATATAAAACAAAAATGCATTAATAAAAAAAATTATACAAATTTTAATTAGTAATTGAAAAATTTACAAAAACAACAAAATTGCTAAAACCTTAACTAAAATTAAAATGAAAGCATTAAATGTAAAATATGAACAGAAAGTATAATAGTATCTCAATGATATTGAAGTAACTCTCATGGACATTTCCCATGTTTCTTTAAAGAGCCTAAACTCGTTTCCAGGAGGGGTTAATAGTATTAGTCTCGTTATAGCGCAATCATCTCACAAATTAATCATATCTGCAATGTGTTGTGTCTGCATGTAATAGACTTTACACCCCCTTTCACAGCGAGAGGCCCCGCCCTCTTACAAAGCCACTCCCCTCTGACCGGGCTTAGAGCTCCGCCCCTCCCCCCTCTGCTTTGGTAATGATATTCACTCGTGCCAGAGACCTCTGCGGGACTACCCCCATATGTTCCCGAACCTATGGCTATGACACTTTCACATTTCACAACAAACTGTGAAGGCACCCCTCGAGAAGATTTCATTGCGGGAGGGAAAGATTATTTTGTTTTGGTGTTGTTGTGATTGATTTGGTTATGTTTTTGTTGTGTGTGATATGATCAAAGCGATGATGAAAAAAAACATAGGCTACATTGTAATGTTTTTCTAACAACACTTGAAGGAAATAAACTATAACCGTAGCCGATTACTGTCGATTATCAAATATAGTATGTATGAGTAATCTTAGAAAATACCACATTTAAAATTCAACTGAAACAAACCTGAAAAATAATCCTTTAAGATGTAATACGCTAAAGAAGGCATTTAAAGTAAAGGCACGGGAAGCAATCATATCATGAAGTAACGTTAGTGAATATATGAATGAACATATATTGAAATATTAAATGTTGAAAATACGTGCTTTCGTTATAGAAAATGTAAACCAAAAAAACAATGTGTATTCAAGCTTACCTTTAAATCTGAAGTATCATTCAACGCTGTTTTGACGAGAAGATAATGAAAGCGCGTGAAATAATTGTATTTTTATATCACGGGATTCCGTCTCGGAGTTCACAGCAGAACGAGCGCCCGTCGCGCTGACACCGATAACACTGGTGCGGACTTCATACAACGTCAATCCACAACCCAACAACCTACGTCACCCGACGGGTGCCACGGCTAGACGGCGAGATTAGCGGAGGAAGCCTGTCTCGCGATCTGGGGGCGTTACCCGTATTCCTATTAGGCCCGCCCTTAAACTAATCACCGATTGGGGAAGCTCTCTGAATGACTTTACAACTGTCCAATCGCTGATTGCCATTCGGTCTGTTCTACCGACCATGGCCATAGCAACCGTAGCAAGAGTAGGAAGTCTGTCTGGCTATCTAGGGCAGTGGTTCCCAATCCTGTTCCTGGAGAACCCCCAGCACTGCACATTTTAGATGTCTCCCTATTCAGACACACCTGATTCAACTCATCAGCTCATTAGTGAAGACTCCAAGACCTCAAACGTGTCAGATAAGAGAGACAACAAAAACGTGCATTATTGGGGGTTCTCCAGGACAAGGATTGGGAAACACTGCTCTAGGGTTTACGTGCGGTAAACATGCACGATTTATTGTGAACCATGGTAAAGGTGTGTCTGTGTGCAGACAATTGTAAAACTGATTTTCTTTCGGTTATCTTGTTGCTTTATAAACACGGGTTAATTGCACAGGATATATTATGAAATTATGATATTAAGTCATTTTAAAATGAAGAAAACACCAGTAGGGGACCATGGATAATAGTCACACATTTTTATTTACTTTATGGAGATTTTACAGAGTGGGTTTATTAAAAAAAAAAAAAAAAGTTGTCACATTATATATGGTGTATAGCTATTATCAGTGTTTCAGCAAAAAATGTAATCATAAAAAGTCATAGGATTGTTTTGACTAACAGAAGAAGAGATTAATAAGAGATTAATACATTGATTATAAAGGTATAATTTGCATAATTCTTTTGCTTGAATGTGTACCCAAGAGTATAGTAGAAATATTATGCTACTGAAATTTTAGATTGGAAGACACAATTCGCAGACATTAATCTATTTTAAGACAGTTTTTAACTGAATTGGACTTTTGACTCTAAACCTAATTACCTAGATAGCCTTTGTGATAGTGTTCCTGCCTGATAACTAACCCTAGTCTCCTTGTGTGATTTTTTTTTTACACTGATTCTTAATAATTTTCTAGATTGCTAATATATATATATTTCATATATAGTTCAATCCTGTCATTCAGCATCACATTACTATGACTAACACACATCCTTTGGCCTTCGTTTATGTAAATTATGTGTTTTTCAGTGAAGTGGGGGGAATTATGTCATAGTGCTTAGCACTGACCAGCTGGTATTAAGTTACTGTAAACATTGATAGCTTTTGATTCACATTCAACTTTGTCTTTAAGAGTATTTGCAGCTTGATACCAAATCTCCATTTTTTTCTATTATATATGAAATATATATGTTAATATTATTTTTATTTTATTTTTTGATACTAGATGGTTGTGTTAATGGAGGTAGTGGCCTCATAATCAATCTTCAGACACCCATTTGCATTGTCTTTCTTCTTTTTGTCCTTTTCCATGTTGAAATTAGCATAAGGCAAATGGCTCTAATTTGACTTTCATTTGTGTCAAGGTTTGCATTTCTATAGTTTAGCTGCTAACATGTTGTTCACACCCTGACCTATGCCTGGATTACTCAATTCAGAGGAAACACCCTCATGGTTAGACTTTTGTACAACTGTGTGTTAGAAAGAAAGAATGTAAGCATCATAAAATTATATTCCTTAACTAAATCATTGTTATTTATACAAAAATACAATTTAAGGGTATTTAAAGGCCATTTGAAAATATCTTTTACACTAGTTGGCCACTGTGCATGTTTTCCGGGAAAGCTATTTTGTGTTTGTTTTTTTTTTGTTCAGTCTGAGACTAATTTAATGTCCTTTTGGGGCCTTTGGCTTTTACTTTTCATTACTTACAGACTCTCAGAGGAACTCTTTTAAGAGTGTTTCAATGCATAATAAACAACAACAGTTTCTCTGCTATTTTCAAAGTGTATTGTAAAGTTGCAAAGGTTTGAAAAGCAATAGGTCATGTGGCAGACCTGAAGGCAAAACAAGTGATTCAACTCACCTAGAAAGATAATCAAGAGAAACATTTTTTGAAAAATATATTTGTGAACCTTAAAGCAATACAGTCAAGTTTTGTGAATTATGTGCAGTGTAAACACAAGTTATTAAATGTGTTTTATAAACAACATAGCTGAACAGTGTTGTATTGTGCTGCAACTCATGACAGATAAAGGGACTGAGACTCACTAGATTAGAGGACTAGTTCACCTAAAATGAAAATTTGCTAAAATTTACTCACCCTCAAGATATTCCGAGATTTAGATGAGTTTGTTTCTTCATTGGAACAGATTTGGAGAAATTCAGCATTGCATCGTTTGCTCACCTATGATTCCTCTTTTATTGGATGAAGTGTTATTATAGATTATGGTCTGGTATTTCGTCCAGAAGTGATAAAGTTAAAACGCCTTAATGAATAATTTGTTTATTACATGCTTGCAGCTTTTCACTTCACAAGACGTTAACTGATGGATTGGAGTCATGTGGATTATTTGTGGATTATTGTGATGTTTTTATAGTCTGTTTTTGGACTCTCATTCTGATGCGTAATGTGAAATTTCTCCAAATCTGCTCTGATGAATAAACAAACTCATCAACAGCTTATGCCCTGAGGATGAGTACATTTTCAGCAAATTTTCATTGAGTGAACTATTCCTTTAATTTACCAGGGAAGAGTAGAGCTTCATAATGCACAATTTAATAATTTATTTTATTAATTTATTTGCCCTCACCTATCTACTTTTCATTACACTGTCACTCTCCTCTTGCCAGGCAACAGGACCCTGGTTCATATTTTTGGAACCTTCAAAGCAGACAGCTCTCAGAATATACACAGAGGACAAAACAAAGAGAGAAAAATCCTTGTTGCTAAGAAACAGAGGAAAAACAGATCACCAGGAGGACTGTTTGCATGAAATAATAGACCAAATTAAGCTGAATTACTACACCATGCTTCACAATTGTAATAACACAATGTGTTTTTGTCATTTAAAATTTTATAAGAAAGAAAAAGTATTTTACACCGTTTTCAAAACATTTTAAAATATTTTAGTAGTTGTAGTGCACTAAATATAACAAACACACAGTCATTATATTCTGTAAATGATTCTTTAATTTTAATATACAACCTATTTGTCAGTATACTGTCTACTGATGAGAATTTGCATTTCACAAGTCATGTACGTCACACATTCTTGAATATAGAATGAATATAGATTTAAAACATACGGTCACATTAGAAAGTCCATGGAGATTAAGCTGCACTTTTTAAATTAAAAAGCAAACTAGAAAGAAATTTAATACTCATCTGTTGTTGGCAGCATTCTAACCGTTATACTTGCTTAAGAAGTTAAGAAGACTTAAGACGTTTCTAAAACACATTTTTAACCTGAAAGGGAAAAAGACATTCATCAGATCACTGTGCTTATTATATATTGAGAAGTTTTGATTCACTGGTTATCATTTTGGTCTTACCTGCTTTTGTCTTCTCTTGATTTGCATTTCTTGTTGTTGCTTTGCCCTGACCTCCTCCAGAGTTAAGCACCCGCCTGGGAAAGTAGCAGACATGGTTAAACCAGACTTATTCGTAAAATACTGAGGTATTCTATTTGAAGAACACATGTAGAAACAGTTGATCAGATGTGGTGACCCAGGGATCATAATGTAAATTACTGATCAGTTTCCACACTCATTGCTTTTATGGTTGTCCCAGACCTATAGACATTCATGTATAAAAGGAACTTTAACTCCCCCTAGTGGTCATAACACAATTTCTTTTTATTTGAATTCTATGAAAAAAACAAACTCATCAGTAGACTTCTCATTTTTGTTTTCTGACATGGTTGGTTGAATTACTCACCCACAGTACTAGATATGGAAATGTAACCCATGGCCCGACTCAAGCGCAGATCCTCCAGAGCTGCCAATTCTGCTTCTGCCTCTGTTAAATACCAAACCATTTAGTCAGTGAGCACTGACCTTCTGTAACTTTCTTTTCAATGTAACAAGTAAAAAAAATCACATATTTAAATATGTAAAGAAATATAACTGCATTCAGTGATATAGGCTAATATACAGGCTACTGTGCTCTTGTCACTTCCACTGACAACTTTCTTTTTTTTTTTTTTTTTTTTGCTTTTTGGAGAAATTGTTCTCTGAAATGGTGTGATAAATGATTATTTGATATTCAAAAAAATAAAATAATTGTAAACTTAAATACCAACTAAGTTTTTTTTTAATTCTAAGGAAAAGTTAGTAAAAATTAAAATTTCCTAAATTTTAACACTTACATTTAAATAGTAATTGAAGAGACAATATAGATGCAATTAAATCTTTCATTTAAAACAATTTCTTTAAAATAATCGGTTATAATCTTAAGTTTCCCCTAATTGAAGAATCACCCATTTAGTAAGAAGAAAGAAAGAGAGAGAGAGTTAAGAGAAATATCAGTGTGTGAAAATGCAGCAGTATACCTACTTTGCTGAATATCTTGTCTTTTCTTTGGGTTTGGTGCAAATACTGTAAATGCCTTTTGACTGTCACACACACACAAAATAAATAGGAAAATGTCAGTGATCAAAAATAATTATTTGAGTGCACAAAACAATGTTTCCACTGGCACTGTCCTACCTGTGGATTTCAGACAGCGCATGCGAATATGTTTTTGGCATTGGTCGTTCCTTCGGTGAATATTTTGAAGGTTTTGACCTCGGTGAAGTCTCGGACGGTTTCGCCTGTATTGCTTTATTTCTTCTCTCCGTTGCTTTGGGTTTGTATTCGGTCTCATGGGTGCATCTTGGGCAGCTTGATGCCCTGTTTTTGCGGTGACCGACATCTCTGGTCCTGACTGCAGGTGTGGTTTCAGCTGTGCTGGCTTTCTTGTTCAGATGCTTAGGTGTCGTTGCTACAGGTTTCGGCTGTATAAGTCTCGTGTCCGGCATATTTGCAATGGTAGATTAACAATGAAACACCTGACTCTCACCGATTTGCAAAGTCCTTTATTCCATTGATGAAACTTAATGCACCGGTTTTAACCAGCAAGATAAAACAGATATTTTAATTCAAAGGATTTGGTGTCTTGCATAAGAGAAAGTAAAGTTTGCTGGACAATCATAAACAGCGCAACCGCGTGTCTGATCCGATTACTGAGCACGCAAGGCACTCTGGTGGTGATCTCAAGGTAACCCATAGTAACCAGGCATAGTAACCGGTAGCCTACTGCAACAACTATCAGGTCTACTGCTACTGCTACTAATTTAAATAATAATAATAATAATAATTATATAAAGGTGCATGCATTTTATTTTTAGATCTTTCTGTAATTTCTAGCGACCTAGCCTGGTGTTGCTATGGTTACTACCTCAATCGCACGCGATACATTTTTTGAAGACATTTAGAATTTTCTAAATATTTTACAAATTATAGTTTTCCTAAGTTGATTCTTTGCAATACTAAAGATTCTATACCCTATTCTATAAAATAAAGATACTATTCTAAATTAAATCATTAAAAGTAGGCTAATCTAAAAAAAAAAAAATGCTGGGTTGTTTCAACACAACTTTGGGTTAAATATGGACTAACTAAACTTTTGGGTTAAAAAGTTGATTTAAAAATGTAACCCAATAGTAAGGTTAGTCCATATAAAATATACATATATAGTCATAATCGATAATGCTTGGTTCACTAAGGGTTAAATTTGCCGTTATGTAGCCTAGCTGTACATTAGTATTTCCAAAGAGAGCTCTGTGTTCATTTACTCAGCCTCTCAGTAATCGATTCAAGGAGC
Source organism: Cyprinus carpio (assembly GCF_018340385.1). Classification (NCBI taxonomy): domain Eukaryota; kingdom Metazoa; phylum Chordata; class Actinopteri; order Cypriniformes; family Cyprinidae; genus Cyprinus; species Cyprinus carpio. Next base: position 17,837,770 of record NC_056595.1, read on the forward strand.
TTTATTAATAGAATTGTTATTATTGGCTTCAAAATGCCCAAGCGGCAATATAAAATATACACGCACGTGCACACAACAAAACTCTGTTTAGGGTGATGATATGTTCACAAATATAAGCATATAAGTGTATAGGCACATTTCCTCATATTTTTTTTAATGACAGAAGCATAGTCCTCCTACACTGTAAGCGGTGCTGTAACATTCACCGCCCTGATGAATGTCTATCGGTCTCTACTTTACCTTTGACGCATTAGGACATGACGGGATTGTAGCAGTCGCTGAAAACGGTCAGTGTGTGATGGGAGAACTACCCCGTTGACTTCGGACAGGTAGGATTATCTTGAACAGTCATAAATCAGTCGTAAAAAAAAAGATGTTTAGGAAAGGTCCGCGACCGGCTCGGTTGGAAAGGGAGGAGCGCACGCTCGCGCACAGGGCATCATCATTTTCTCTTTTGACTTTCATTTTGAGTATTTCGATGTGCAGCAAGTTACGGTGATTTGTGCATTTCGTGTGCGCGATAAAAGGCAGCTGCTTTTATATGTATCACGCCTCGCCATAATTTAGGGAAGTGCAGGTCTTCAGGGACGGACAGAGGGCTCTAGCTGTCACTGCACGAACACACGCCCATTTTCAGTATATGACCAAAATAATGACCCGCGGAATGAACGTAAGACGTGAATGCACCGACTCTGCAAGGCGCCGTCGTACTCAGCGGGTTTTTTGTAGGACCTGTGCTTTTCTTTTTGTTGCGATTTCAGCCGCTCCGTTACAGGCCGTCGAAACGTTATGACAAATACGGGGATGTTTTTGGGGATCGCCGTGGGTGTTTATTCACAAATGACTGCGGCTCGCGCATAAACATTGAAAACACGCGTGGCATTCTGGCACCTGTGCGCGCGGCGCTTCCTGGTATGTGTGCATTAATGTCGTTCACCTTTCACAGTTATTGCACGGAGAGAGGGTTAAAACCTTGATGTTCAGTAACTATACGAATGTTTCAATCACACTCGGGATTTTTATTTTTGTGGCTCGTATGAAACAAAGGGCAGCGCGTTATTCGTCTTCGTTGTGCAGGCATGGCGCGATATCACATTATTATTGTAGCCGATTTGCCCTGTTTTAAGCAGATATGCTCAGATACTTCATGTTTGCTCAACTGCGGCCTGGTGTGAGTTATAATAATAATAATAATATACTGTACATTTTTTGACAAATTCACGGTTAAATAAACAACTGGCAGCTGTGGTTGGCAGAACTTTACCGTAAAAATACAGTGATGATATTACAAGCATTACGGGAGGTGTTTTGGTGAACTGAAGGCCTGCATATTTTTAAATTATGTACTGTTAATATACCAATATATTTGAGCTATTTGACTTTTCAAGCAACTGTGGCCACTAGTATGGTAAATAAAGCCCAGTTACTCACACAAACACAACACCAGTTACATGATTATTATATATTAATAAAATGCAACACTATAATGTACATTTAAAAAAAAACATTAAAAAAAAAAAAGCTAACTTTTTAAAATAGTAATTAAAAAAATCCAAACAAATGTGCAGGTTTTGGATGGATTTCTGAAAATGCTGCTTATCTCTTGTTTTATACTTTTTACATATTGAAAAAGAAATGTTAACAGTATTTCACTGTATTACTGTACTATAACTTAATAACTGTTTAGTAATTAAGTTATGTGTTGTTATGTGTTGTTTAGTTTCAATATTTGTTTCTGCACATACCCGGCATTTTAAATGCACAATTCTGACAGTGTTTGTGACTGTCTGATAGTTGAAATCGGAAACTGCTAATAATATGATTAAACACAGTTCATATTCATATGTTCTGCTGATTGTATTGAATCTGAACTTTATGTCCTGATAGAAATTCAGTCAGAACTGAAACAGTGTAACATATTCACTCATGTGCAACTTCTGCTTTAAAGTTGGTTTACTGAACAGAATCAACATATTGTTTAATCCACATAAATCCCATAAAATTTAAATATTTGTGCTGCGTTTAGTGCAGTGCATTTGTTTTTTTAATTTTTTAACATGCAGAGCAGCCATATCTAGAAAAGGAAGTACCACTTTCTTTATATAGTGTAGGTATATTTATAGGTATAGTGGTAAAATGTATGTATATGTAGGGAACTTTATGTAGCATTATGCATGCAGATGTACTTATTAAAACACAATTATGATTGATCTCTCCTCTCTCATTGATTAATGAAATTCAAAAGACCTCTCTGCAAGGTTGTTATGTTTCATTCTTGTGCAAAGTTTATTTTTAACTGTTTGGTTGACTTAAGTCTCACCTTACATCAGAAGACAGGCCCTGTAAGCAAATACAAGAAAACTGTTGGAAATTTGCATGTTCAGCTTGAGTCCCTAGACAAATGGCCTGCCTGTGGTTGCTTGTCTCTTGGATATGTATAGGTTACTTCAGTGGAAGTGGATTTTACAAATGAAATTAACTTCAAGGATGATATTTTAACTTGAGTTTTAGTACACATACATATTTACAGTCAATTGTATTTCAGCTTCTTGTGTCCAGATTCTGTGGAACAATGGACAAGGACCCCCAAACTAAAGCAGAACCTGCAAAGAGCACAGTCAACACCACGACCACCACAGCGGTGAACCCTTCCCATCAGGCTAATGGAGGCCCGAAAACTCCTCCTGCGCTCACAACTGTAACCACCTTCCACAATCAACCCACCCCCACCAACAGAAAAGTAGTGCAGGTATGTTTGCTCAAAATATGTTCATTTTTTGGCATTATTTATGCCCTTTTTCAAAGAGCAATTGTATATATACTTAAATAATTAAATAACAAATTGAAAACTGTACTGCTGACATAACCCTGACTGTGCTGTAAACTTATTACTGTGATGCTGCAGTGTATGTTAGACCTGATGAATTAAAATCAAAATTAACCTTTTTATTTATATGTATTAAATAGAAATAAAGGCAGTCACTTCCTAATGGCTAGAGAGTCAGACTTTGAGTGTGTGTGTGTGTGTGTGTGTGTGTGTGTGTGTGTGTGTGTGTGTGTGTGTGTGTGTGTGTGTGTGTGTGTGTGTGTGTGAGCGTGCGTCACTTTCAGTTTCACTTTTACTTTCACTTTCAAATGTTTCAATCACTATTCTGTGTCATTTCTCACTATTGTAAATTACGTGTTTATTTCAAAATTCTTCATTAATATTTAGCATAGTATATTATAGTATTTCTGTAATAGTATTTCTGCTGTCAACACATAACTGTAAGATAAATTAAATAAGTTTAGCATCATTAAATTTCTATAAGAAAGGTGTTCATTCATGTATTTAAAAAAAAAACGGTATAATCACATGTGCAAATCTTGCTTATCAGTCAGATAAATTTATAAATGGAAACTCAGCAGATATGAAATATGATCAGTAAGTAAAAACACAGTTAATGAAAAGAACACTGGACTGCTACAGGTTCAGGAGGATATATATTTTATTTTATTATTCAGAATCCACATTTGGAAAGGAAATGTATATATTTACCGTAACAATTCAGATAATTCATGTTCATGCATAGAACATGATTAATTATTTATAATCAACTGACAAAGTAATTATCTGCGTAAATAAAAAATGAATAACCTGCATTCTAATGAGCAATGCTGTTACCAGAAACTGTAATGCTTAGAACGTGGAAGTAGTTTTGAAAGTAGTCCCTAATGTGTAAAATGTAATATTAATGTCATATTTAGATATATGCAGATTTTGCATATTTATACACCTTATACTGTTTGTTACTATTGTTTATCATCTTAAAACTCTTTTTTTATCATTATAAAACTTCCATTTCTTCCTCCAGGTCAATCTGTCTGGAGACCGACTGGCACCTTCTTTTTCACCAAGTGAGAGAGTCAACCAAGCTTCATCTTCACTGCAGAGCCCAAAAATGGTGTGTGTGCGTCAACACCGAAGAAATAATTGGTGCCATCATGACATTTATTTTTTTAATTTCTCTTTTGCACCCTCCACTGATTTTATCAATTTCTTGACGATCAGATTTCTCTGCCCAACACTCCTGGATCAACACCCCTTGTAAGAGGAAGTCAGAATCCAAGCACTGCTACGGCCGCCCGTAAAATCTCCCCTCAAGCACTGCTTCTGGGGAAGAGCCCAAGTTCAAGTCAGGCTCAGATGCTCCTGAGGGCTCAGATGGTGAGACAACCTGTGTCATGTCCTGTTCTGCAGCATTTTTAAACACTTTATCATTCAAATTTCAGTTCCTCACATGCACTTTACACTCGTTTTACCCACAATGCAACGGAAGCCGTGCCCCCTTTGATACTCAAATGGAAACTTTTCTGGTTTCTCAACTCTTAGTGAATGCAGATCTAAACGGCTGTCCTGTGACCTACTGCACTGCTTACCTTCAGTCCTTGTTGCTTGTATCTGCATCAGAGTGATGTACCATTTTTTTTTACCCTTTTTTTTGTGTTTTTAAAAAAAATATCTAGTGCTCAGCAAGGCAGTAATTTATTTAATAACCAGATACAGAAAAAAAACAGTAATACTGTGAAATATTACAATTTTAAAGAAATTATTTCTTTTTAATATATTTTAAAATGTAATTTATCCCTGTGATGTAAAGATGAATTTTCCACAGCCATTACTCGAGTCCTCAGTGTCACATGATCCTTCAGAAATCATTCTAATATGTTGATTTGGTAGTCGTTATTATCAAGTGTTATTGGTGCTCAATTAATACTAATGGCTCCTATTACGGCATAATTTTTTTGTGGAAACCATGATACCTTTTTATTAGGATTCTTTTCTATTAGGAATAAAAGGGATCATTTCTTTTTTTCTTCTTCTTTTTTAAATCGTACTTACTCCAAACCTTTTAATGGAGGTTTTCCACAAAAATATTAAGCGGCACAACTGCTTTCATCATTGATAATAATAACAACAAAGTTTCTTGAGCACCGAATCAGCATTTTAGAATAATTTCTAACGGATCATGCTACACTAAAGACTGGAGTAACGATGCCGAAAATTCAGCTTTGCCATCACAGGAATAAATTGCATTTTAAAAATGTTAAAATAGAAAACAGTTATTTAAAATTTTAATAATATTTCAGAATATTACTGCAGTTTTGATTAAAGGGGTCATATGATGCTTTTTTAAAGATCATTATCTTCTATATTTGGTGTAACAGAATATGTTGACATGCTTTAATGTTCAAAAAACACATTATTTTTCAAATACTGTACATTATTGTAGGTCCTCTTTGCCCGCCTTTCTCAAACAAGTCATTTTCTACAAAGTCCCTCCTTCTGACAAGCGCAGTCTGCTCTGATTGGCCAATTGACCCAGTACATTGTGATTGGCCGAACACCGCAAGCACTCATTGGAAAGTAACACCCCTTTCCATAATCGTGAGCTTCATATTTTTAATTTTTTGTAATGAATGTTAATAATGTTATTTGCTTTTTTCATCAGTTCATGAGTTAAAGGGGGAAAGTGTAACGTGGTATAGTGAGTGATGAAGCTCGTATGTGTTTGCAGTACACAAGCCACAGATGGTTAAGACAGGGGATTCTGTGATGTGACCCTGTCTCTCTCTCTCTCTCTCTCTCTCTCTCTCTCTCTCTCTCTCTCTCTCTCTCTCTCTCTCTCTCTCTCTCTCTCTCTCTCACACACACACAAACACAGGCACACGCGACACTCAAAACTCTCCATTTGAAGTCGATAGCAAATACTTAAACTAATAACAAAACATTCTTACAGTGCCTGATTGAGAAGTGCCAGATTGTCGTAGCAAAGTCAGAATGATGAAGTTTGTTTGTTTTTGGAGTAGGTCGTCCATAAAATGCATTGCAGTTCTGTTGTAAGAAATCTTAAAGCTTCCTAAATGCATCTATTATCAGAAGGCCAAATAAAGTGCTTTTGCTTTAACCTAGAAACACAACTAACTGCGTTTACTGAAACCACGGCTTCTTTCTTTGCATGAACATTTGGGCGGCATTACGCAAATATTTCCACATCGTGATGTAGACATGTGGGGGCGTTTGAATGAGCGTTTTGGTGGGCATGCCAGAGTCTTAATTTTGATAAAGAATATCTCTTAGGTTTTGAGACTTTAGTCTTTGCAACTTCAGGGATCTTATCTATGCACAATCAGCTTGTAACACTCCAAAGAGAAAGGAAAACTTAAAATCGCATCATATGACCATTTTAAACAAATTGGAGCCTTGGTGAGCAAAAGAGACTTCCTAAAAGATTGTAATTATTCCAAACTTTTGACCGGTAGTGTATGTGCCGTGCACACATAACTGGTCTCTACAGGTTGTATTTCTTCTCAGCTCATGGTCTAGTGTGACCAGCAGGCATATTGACTTAAACAAATGGAGGATTAGTATCTAGAGGTCTGCACAGGGTGCATCTCTGATGAGGACAGATTTTACTCGACCACATCAAAAGCTTTTGCGCTGTGAAGTTCACCATCACACCTACACAGCAAAAGCACAACAGGCAGGAAATAACAGGCAGCCTTCTAGTTTGCACCACTGGCACTTTTTCTTTATCTTTTTACCCTCTCTTTTTCTTTTTCTTTTTCTCTTTCTCTGTGCTTGCCATCTGGCAGTTGATTCTAACGTCTGCTGTGCGGCCTGATGTACCTGCCCTCTCCTCCTCCTCTTCCTCCTACTCCTCCTCCTCTTCCTCACCTCGATTTCCCTCCACACAGGTGAGCTTGATTGTGGCTGGTCATGTGATAAATACATCCGTTCTTCTGAATTTAAAGGGAAAGTTCACTCAAAAATGAAATTTTGTCATCATTTACTCTCCCACACCCTGAACTTACTTTCTTTCATGTAACACAAAATGAGAAGTTTAGCAGAATCTCTGCACAGTAAAAATGAATAGGGACTGATGGTGTTTTTATTATTTGCTAAAAATAATCTTCTCCACAACGGTTCTCAAATCTCATTCACATTAACATTAAAAGAAGCATGTTAATGTGTTGTTTCAGGTTTGACATCAATGATTTTGGTTGGTTTCGTATACAAAGCTATCATATGACTTCTGAAATTTTTGGAAGAATATCACGGATAAGTCATATGAACTTTTTTGTTTTGTTTTTTTGTGTGTGTGTGTGCATTTTTATAATTTTTTAAAATATGGAAAAAGGAGCTCAGATATTCTGCTAAATAACTTCTCACGTTTAAAAAATAAAGTTATACAGGTTTGTAATGACATGAAAGTGAGTAAATGATGACAAATTTTTCATTTGTAGGTGAACTAACTTAAATGTAACACATAACTGTAAACATCTTTTTTTTCTTTAGTTTTAAATCTGTGTTCATCTGGTTTCTGTTACATGTGGTGTTTTTCCAAAACCAGAATTTATGGCATCAATATCTTTCATTCTGTCTCTGTTCTTCAGCTCCAGAGTCTGACTCTCCGTCCACCTCCACCTGGCACCCTTACCATCCCTCCGAACTTACCACTAAAACCCACAACATCAAGCCAACCCCCTCCTCTTTCATGCCCAAGATTACAGACCTTCCATCTGAGACCCAGCCAGCCAGCGAATGCTCCAGGGAAGGACGGAGCTACAAAGACAGAAAGCCCAGCATCTCAAACAGCTCAATCAAAAGCACCCGTTCGCCATCTTACGGTTCCACCTCCATGTAAGTGACCACATACATATCTCACTCTTCAAGAGATATTCAAAATGCAGATGTTTTAATCCAATTTAGAAACAGACTGCTGTTCAAAAGTTTGGGGTCAGTAAGATTTTTTAATATTTTTGAAAGAAGTCTCTTATGCTAAGGCGGCATTTATTTGATCAAAAATGCAATAAAAACAGTATTATTGTGAAATATTATTACAATTACAACTGCTTTATAGTTTAATATTTTTTCAAATGTAATTTATTCTTGTGATGGCTAATTCTTGCTTGTGTCTTCAGCCCTGTATGCACCTGCACAGGCCCATGCCTTAGCGAAGCAGAAGCTGAACAGCAGCATTCTCAAGAGACCCCACAGCCAGATCAGCATCCCCCAGCACCCCTTCAGTCAGAGGCATACACCCCCCAACTCTCCCCCTGCAACACCAAAGAAGCCTCTTCCAGAGTTAAAGCGCTGCCCATCCACCCAACCATCCCAAAGCGTGTCAGCACAGAGCGCTTCAGTGCCCATCACCGTTCCTTCCCCCGCGAGGTCTCACCTCACCCCCCCTACCCTGACTTTGCCCTTGAGGTCTTCCCCACCTGGTGGGACCTTACTGGCTACAAAACAGCTGCTGAGGATCGCGTTGTCTTCTGCATCCCAGTGCACCAATGGCCAATCAAAGACAGCCACTGTGTCCCCGCCCCATGATCTCATCCAATCAAAGCCGCTTGTCTCGCCAGTGCTCTCTAAACCAGAGTGCCCCGCCCAGCCGCTACGGACTCCTAACCCATGCCCACAGCTGGTGCAGCTGTCACCCTCCAGACAAACCACAGCGGCCACACCTCTCATCACCACCCCACCACTAGCATCTCCTCAAAGGGCATCCCCTCCGTCTCCAGTGCTGCCCCTGGTGTCCACCAGCAGCATTCTCGCACCACTGCAGTCCCCTTTGACCTCACAGAGTCCAACAAAAACGTCCGAGACATCGAAAGAGCCAAAAGATAGAAAGGAAGAGCAAAAGGAGGGAGATGTACCAGAACAGATTCCTCAAGATCTGAAATGTCCAGCACCCCAAGAGAAAATCACCCAGGCTGTCGCTGTAGATCAGCCATCAAGTGAAACTTCAGAGAAGGTTATTAAAAACAGTGCAAACCACAAACCTCTTTTTAAAGAACTTGCCTTTTCAGGCAACCAATATGGATTTTTCAATGATAGCAGTGTGGCTGATATAATGCTCAAAAGACAATTTAATGATGACAAATGTTACATAGATAAATTGCTGAAGTGAAAAAAAGTTATATTTTTAAATTGCTGAAGTGAAAAAAACATAAAATTTGTTAAAAACTGGATTTTGGTTATTGTGGAATGGGTTGTAATTGATTGTCGGTTGTTTCATAATGGCCAAATATGGTCGATATATCATTACTTCTTAAAATAACTTTTTTTTTCAGCAGGGTTATTATAGTTAATTAAAACTAAAACCATAAATTTTTTTTTACATTTTCATTATTTAATTATAAAATAAACATTAACTGAAATTAAATATAAACTTTTTTAAAAAAAATTATTTCAGTTTGTTCCATTTCTAATTTTCATTTAATTTAGCTTGTATTAAAAAGAAAAAGAAAAATGAAATAAAAATGAATAAAAACTATATAGACATTTAAAAAAAAAAAAAACTAAAACTAATAAAATGACCAAAAAACAACAACATTACTAAAACTAGCTAAGATTAAAATGAAAATGGGAAATATACAAATTAAAACTAATTATAAATATTAATATAACTAACTTAATATTAATATAACTAATATAACACTATTTTACAGTAATGCCTTAGTAAGTATATGTTGCATTTCAGGTCTTGGACAGGATGACAGTCTGCACAGAGGATTCGAGGATAGACAGCCAGATGAAGACTTCACAGAAGAATGAGCCCCTCTCGTCCTCGGTCGCACCATGGCCAGCTGAGAAAGATGACCAGTGTGAGGAAACATCCACCCAGTCAGACAATCACTCAGGTATATAGAGTCATGGTCTGTAATAAAAAGTCAAAAATTTCAATATGAACGCAAACATTTCTCATCAAATTTATCCAGTTTATTTGAATGTTTTAGGGTTTTAGTATTAGATTGTTGGTTAGCTGATACCTTTATATATCTGAGAACTGCATAAAGTCTTCAGAGATCTGAAGCAGCATGTATAGAATCTGTTGGTAAAACCACAACTGTCTTCATCTTTGTAGCAATCTCCAGCCTCTCCTCTGACATGTCACCCATCCAGTCCTCTATCACTCAGCCATTAGATATGTCCCCTGTGGACAGCTGCTTTCCTCCAAAGTTTCATCCTGTGCTAGAGAGGCCACCAGTTCAGCCTCCCACCGTCAGTCAAATGAAGACCACAGAGGCTCAGCAACCAGCAGAAGTGGTCAAACCTTTAGTTCTGACACACCTGGTGGAAGGATTTATCATACAGGAGGGACTGGAGCCATTCCCGGTAAACAAAATATCTATCAACCACTGCCTGAAACGTATTTTTGTGGTCATGTACAATCCTGGAATATATGTAAAACAGTTTCCACCAAAATATTAAGGAGTACAACCATTTTTAACATTGATAAAAATAGGAAATGTTTTTTTAGCACCAAATCAGCGTATTAGAATGATTTCTGAAGGACCATGTAACACTGAAGACTGGAGTAATGATGCTGAAAATGTAGCTTTTCCATCATAGGAATAAATTACATTTTAAAATATATTAAAATAGAAAACATTTATTTTATGTATAATATTTCACAATAATCCCACAGGTGAGCAGGTCATCTCTGATGGTGGGTCCTGTCCAGGAGTCTGGAGTGAATGGGGTGAGGGAAGCAGAACTCATCCCTTCTAGTTCAGAACCTCCAGAGGACTCCACAGACTCAGATGATGGGGTTACAAACAGTAAGTAAGACACCCGTCTACTTTTCCAAGTTTGTAATTGTAGTAAAGTGCAGCATCTTTATTAGAAAAATACCATGTAAGATTTATCTAAACCATTTATGACGGTCACAGTTAGGGGTTGAAAATTAGCAAAGCCATCAAGGATCACATTCCATGCAAGACACCATTGGTCTACTCCAAATCTCTCATTCAAAACTGAAAAGGACTTAAGATTGACTGTTTATTGCAGTATTTGTGTGTGCTTTCTATCTTTGTTTTAATAATATTTCTCACTGTAGATGGTGTCGGACGGTCCCACAAGCTTGTTCTGCAGTGCCAGTTTTGCAAGAGGAAAGGCACTGCCCAAACATTCCCACGCTCCAAACGCTTCTGCTCCAAATCCTGTGCCAAGAGGTACACCTCCCTTACATGACACAAATAACACATTGACAGAGTAAAACAAATCAATTGTTTTTATGACTGACACAATAGTGAATGGGTGCCTTACTTGTATTCTGGCACTTACAACTGCTCCATCAACACCCTTGCAAATGTCTCTCTTGCTTAGTGGAGTGAGAAACCACAACTGGAAGGGTCTGAGCATGATTTCCTGCATGTATCTAGAGTTCTCTTCAAGAATAACAGCAGAATGCATGGTGTTGAAAAGGGTATTTCCATATGCAGCTTAACAAATTAAAATGCATGTTTACAGTGGCCACAAAAAGTGCTTGGACAAACCTATAAATGTATGAATGCTATTGCATTATACAACAATTATCAAACCAAGTGGAGTTTAATTTAAGTAATACAGAACAAAAAAAATATTTCTTTTTAAAACCTTTTGAAGACTTTTTAGGGAAAATTGTTTGGTTTTAAACTAAATCAATAGATATACAGTTCAAATTGAACACAAAACATGTTCTGGATGTCAGACAGTAGTGGAGCAGGTTCTTAGTTAATGTGGTAAACTACATCTGTGGTTACTGTTCACCTATCTCAACTTGAGGAATTAAAAATTACACAACTTGGTCATTGCAAAATGACCGAGTGAAGTTAGTTAAGAGAAAAGCTGAATAATTTTTTTGCAGATGCCATTTAGCTTGATATTTTGCATCTAATGCAACGACTTGCATGCATTTACATACATCATACATTTTTAACTGTACAAAAGTGTTCATATACTTTTTTTAGGAGCACTGTATTGAAGTATAGTTCATAAGTGATTCAAGCACTGAAAACTAAAAAGACTCACACACACATACACACTCTGACAGGATGTGGTCATGGTTTGTGATAAACATCAACCCTTGACACACATAACGAGCTGCTAGGCTGATTTTGGTCAGTGTGTTGGGTTGACTATAAAGACAACCTTTGTTTACCTCCTTAATCTTTTTTGCAGGTTCAGTTACACCAAACGTTTCCGCACGCTCAGACGCTGTGTAAGTGAGGGGGGCCATCGATCTGAGCTCAATGGTGCTGAAGAAAATTTCCACCAGGTTTGTCCAAGGCCTGTAAAACAATGTATGTGTTTGAGATCTGTGTGCTATATTAAACTTTGTTATCGTCTAGGCCAAACATGGGACCACAGAGCAGTGGAGAATCCTTCAACAGCCGCCACATGAGGGGGAAGATGGGACGGCCGCTCCGATGAAGACCAGGCTCCGCAGACACACGGAACAGGAACGGGAGCGAGAGATTAGAGTCAGGCAAACGGTGGAGGAGACGAGAAGTGCTCCAACTTCACCCATAGATCCTATGTCTCCCACTGATGTCTCCCCCTTCCCCAAACCAGCTCAGTGGTCAGTGGATCAAGTGTCAAGCTTCATATCCAATTTACCAGGTACAAAGAACCCCATCTATCTATCTATCTATTTGTCTGTCTATCTGTCTGTCTGTCTGTCTGTTTGTCTGTCTGTCTGTCTGTCTATCTGCCGTCCGTCTGTCTGTCTGTCTGTCTTTCTTTCTATCTCCTGTCTATCTGTCTGTCTGTCTGTCTGTCTGTCTGTCTGTCTGTCTATGTATCTATCTATCTATCTATCTATCTGCTGTGTGTCTGTCTGTCTGTCTGTCTGTCTGTATGTATGTGTCTGTCTGTCTGTCTGTCTGTCTGTCTGTCTGTCTGTCTATCTATCTATCTCTATCTGCTGTCTATCTGTCTGTCTGTGTATGTTTGTCTGTCTGTCTATCTATCTATCTATCTGCTGTCTGTCTGTCTTCTGTATGTCTGTATGTATGTTTGTCTGTCTGTCTATCTGTCTGCTGTCTGTCGTCTGTCTGTATGTGTCTGTCCGTCTGTCTGTCTGTCTGTTTGCTGTCTGTTTGCTGTCCGTCTGTCTGTCTTTCTATCTATCTGCCGTCTGTCTGTCTTCTGTCTGTCTGTTTGTTTGTCTATCTGTCTGTCTGTCTATCTCTGTCTTGTCTGTCTGTCTGTCTTCTGTCTGTCTATCTATCTTCTGTCTATGCTGTCTGTCCGCCTGTCTTTTGCTGTCTTTGTGCTGTCTATCTATCTTTCTTTCTCTGTCTGTCTGTCTCTTCTGTCTATCTATCTCTGTCTCTATCTATCTATCTGTCTGTCTGTCTGTCTATCTCCTATACTGCTGTGCTTGGCTGTCTGTCTTTGTGCTGTCTATCTATCTATATGCTGTCTGTCTTGTCTGTCTGTCTTTGTGCTGTCGTCTGCTGTCTGTCTTCTATCTCTGTCTTCTGTCTTTTTTTTTTTTATTTTTTTTTTTTTTTTTTGTCTGTTTTTTTGTGTTTTTTTTTTGTGTATTTTTTTTTTTTATGTATGTCTGTTTTCTGTGTGTGTCTGTCTGTCTCTGTCTATCTGTCTGTCTGTCTGTCTGTCTGTCTGTCTGTCTATCTATCTATTTGTCGTCTGTCTGTCTGTGGTTTGTCTGTCTGTATTTTGTTTGTTTTTATAAGGTTTTGTTTAAATTTGTTTTGATGTTTTTTTGTGAATATTTTGTCTCAGGGTGTCAAGACATTGCAGAATCCTTCAGAGCCCAAGAAATCGACGGGCAGGCCTTGCTTCTGCTGACTGAAGACCATTTGATGAGTGCCATGAATGTCAAACTTGGCCCCGCTCTCAAAATATGCGCCCGCATCAACTCCCTGAAAGAAGGTGGAAGATAAAGAGAATGAAACAGAGACACAAAAGAAGCTAGGTATATCCTTGTGGACCATAAGAGCACTTGCCAATAGAATAGAGCCATTTTGTGCACTTTAATCTTCAGAGATTTATGCGATAATTTCATTGTTATGAAAAAGCTTACATGTACTTGCTTGAACTAAACTAGCAAAACCTTACAGTTCTTGTAAACTTAGCCTCTGTCTGAAAGCATGGTAGCAATATAATGGTCTCAGTCTGTGAGCGTTTTACAGGATGTATATTTAATCGCAGTAGGAGGGAACTGTTAGCGTCTCCTTTTTTGTATTGGTAATCATGATCAGGGTCAATGATTTTATATTTTTGCCTGAGAGCGAAGGAGATCACTTCCCGTGTCAGTGCGGAGAGTTTTGACAAGAACGGAAGGGCTGTTATTGTGTGCATGTCCCATTGTATATATTTTCCTATCGTATTCCATATGTATACATGTATAACAATGCAGTGTTCTGTTCTGTGTGTATAAATTAAACAAATGTTTTGTGAAGGATTTGTAATATTTAATATATTTGTCTTCTAAGGCTCTAGAAAGTACAAATGCGAATCATTTCAAGTTTATAAACATTTTTAAATGACGTTTGAGATACTGACATAAATGACATTTGGTGGAATCTCTGCAGTGGTACCGTGTAAATCAGACAGACTGTCCAAGAATAAGAAGAAGGTATACACAAAGGCAATCTTTTAAATCAAGGCAGTGAAAAGGTGCCTTTTTTATGAGACCTTATGAAACTACTGTAGGTATTTTGCTGAGGCAGACTATGTACTAGATTGTGTCATCAAGTGTTGTTTCTCATTGTTATATAACCTTTCTTGTGCCACTTTTGATTATTTAATTAAACCAACTACATTTTGTTACGGAACTTTGAATTGGCCATTTATTGTACCAATTTTTTTTTTGGTAATTTTTTATTTATTTTATCTTTTTTGTCCCTTTACAGGTGGTAATGTGGATTAACCAGCTTTTTGAGTTACCATGGTATATAGATAACTGTTCAAAAGTTTGGGGTCAGTCATTTTTTTTTCTTTTTATTCAGCAAGAATGCATTCAATTGATCAAAAGACACAGTAAAGACTTTCACAATGTTACAAAAAATAAATTGAAAATGTTCTTTCTTTTCATCAAAGAATCATGAAAAAAATATATCACGGTTTCCAGAAAAATATTAAGCAACACAACTGTTTATAACATTAGTAATAAGAAATGTTACAAGCACCAAATCAGCATATTAGAATGATTTCTGAAAGATCATGTGACACTGAAACTGGAGTAATGGCTGTTTTGTCATCCAGGAATAAATTGTTATAAACATAAATAAAAATCGTACTGAACCCAAACTTTTGAACAGTAGTGTATGTATGTGGTGTTATAGATAAATCTGTTTTCTGTCATTTAGTAAGGGTGGTTTCTCTGAGCTTAGTATGAGTCATCATAAAGCGTCCAGATATGTTTTAAATGTCAAAAATTGGTCTTGGACAGAGTAATATCATCTAACCCACTAGATGGCATTCACACCCAAAATAGTAATTTCATACCTCCTCAGAGAGAGTCTTTTTAAATTATGTTGACACAAAGTTCTGTTGTAGTTTGTGAAATACTATCACGATTATTTGATTTGGGAATAATCCGAGAACTGTAACACTGAGAGAAAAAATAAAAAGCAGAGACTTATTAATGCTGTAATAAATCAAAATATGTTTTGGATTCTCCAGGCTTTGAGGGAAGGCCGTTGTGACGTATATGGCTGTGCTTCCTTCTGATTGGCTTAAAGTTATGTTGGGCTCGTCCACTATAAAAAGTAAATTTACCAAACGGATTGTTTTACAGTCCATACTCAAACTGTTTCTATGCCAATTTGCTCCAGCATGCGTTTTATTTAGGATCAGTGATCTTGATTTTATTTTATTTTTTATGTTTTCATATTAGTTTTTGACTTGAATACCTTATAACGTTAGTAGTAAACATCTTCTTTGCGAACACATTTGTACTTATTCAGTCAGAATGACTCATAGCTGTCGTCTGCTTAGTGGTTTTTTAATGAGTTGCATCGGCTGGACTGGTATTATAATAGCGACCTCGACAAACGAATGGGTGCTGACCTGTAAGTACGGCATGCACACCTGCAGGAAGATGGATGAGCTGGAGACCAAGGGCTTGTGGACCGAGTGTGTCATCTCTACTGCTCAATATCACTGCATCTCACTCAACCAGATCCTCGATATACCAGGTGAGGACATCTTCATGTTTTAGTAAAAATCATTATTTTATTTGTATGCATCCTTTTTTTTTCTTTTCATTTATGGAATGAAATCCTTTTATTATTATTTATTTTTACAATTTTTTAAATCACATAATATCCACCTGGGACCCAGGCATAGAGAGATTTTAGTGAATGTCTCAGAGACCCTACATGCCACGGTCTGGATGTCCTGTATAGAGCACATTCAGGGCTTTTTAGAAATATAAATAGTCTGGAGGTTTGATCATAAACAAATCCCTCTCCTTGATCTGTAAATATGACTGATATTGACAGAATGATCACATTTAGCAGTCTTATGGAAATATGAGTAAATCTGGCTAATTTTCCAATTGTTTGTCGTAAATAAACATCTCAAAAAAATTTTATGGGCTTTCAAATCAAATCGGAATATGACTTTGTGTTATGAAAGTCTTCTGTAGAGGACACCAGGACAAAGGGCATGTTAATCAGGCATTTTTTGGAGACACAACAAGTCAATAAGGAAAGAAATTATAGATCAATATTCTTATGAAATATGAGATATTCTTATGAAAATGTTGGCAAGTTATTACTCCCATTATAACACTTCTTTTTTCATTATGGTTTCCCCCAAGAACACATTTATATGCAAATTGGATGCAATGTATAGAATGGGAATACCAATTTATGGACATTTTACACATGTATTCCATATTGGTACAGTAGTATATAAAATCATTCTGTTATGTCTTCATAACATTGGCTAAAAATAGCCTGAAACCTAAAAACTGATTGGTGAATGAAATGAAAGGATTTTTTAAATAACTTTTTACAAAGGACATATTAAAAACTGATTGGTGAATGAAATGAAAGGATTTTTTAAATAACTTTTTACAAAGGACATATAATCAAATATGAATAAAATAAGGATTTTTTAAATAACTTTTTACAAAGGACATATAATCAAATATGAATAAAATATATTTGATAAAAAAATGTAATGAAGTTTTTAAGTTATGTCGCAGGAATTATTAAAATGTAATTAAAGTATATATACATACCATTTTAATGATATATATATTATCTTTTTTTGTGCAAATGATGGGTTGTCAGGGAAGCTGAATGAATCTGTTGTTTTTGTCTGAGCTTACATCCAGACGTCGCGCGCTCTGATGGTCTCCGCCTCTCTGCTCGGACTTCCCTCTCTGGCGCTCGTGCTGCTGGCGATGCCGTGCTTCAAACTGAGCCAAGAGAGCGAAGACACCAAACACAGACGCGCAGTGCTGGGAGGACTCCTTATACTCTTCATATGTGAGTTATTGCTGTGTGAAATATATTAGGGTCAATCAAAGGAAAGGGTGTCATTTACATCTCAACAAAATGGAAATTTCAGTGGTCATTTCTTAAAGGGATAGTTCAGCCCAAAATTAAAACACTGTCATTTATTCACCCAAATGTTGTTCCAAAATCTGTTCACTTTCTTCGTTATAAAACTCGAAAGGAGTTTTCCCAGATAGCACACGTACGTCTGCAAGATGTCTGTTAAAGATCGCTGCATCTGGAAAGCATCTGCTGTGAACAAACATCTGATAGACATCTTTCAAACGTCAGTTTAACATACATTCCAAATCAAAACATTTTCTTAACGTCTATTTGACATCTGATAGGAAATGTATTATAGACGTATTGCAGATGAGCAAACACTCTAAAAATATGTCTTGCAGCTGTAAATGCAGACATCTCTGTGATGTACGTGTGCTATCGGGGATATACAGTAGTTTTGTGCATTATATTCTACCGAAGTCATTATATAGTTATAATACCACCTCCAGTGGGTTAGAGTCAGTGTGTGAACCTGAGAGCTGGATCAGTACAGTTTGTGAACAAATCATTTATAAATTGGATCAGTCAACTCTTTGAAAAGATCTTACTTACAAGAATAATTTGTATTACTGCTTCGCTCATGAACTCTCATGTAAGCCCCAAGAAGAACTAGGATGTTCAATGAATGTGTATTTTAATTTTTAAGTGAACTGTCCCAGTCCTAAATATGTGGATTCAACAGTTTAAAGTAGCACTTAACACTATTAAAAATAAAGGCTCTTTATTATCTTCTATGGTTTCATGAAGAATCTTGAACATGCATGGAACATTTCCATTGCATAGTGGTGAAACGTGCTTTAGATTATTAAAATGTTCTACACACTAAGAAATGGTTCTTTTAGAACACTTCACCGAAAGGTTCTTTGGAGAACCAAAAATGGTTCTACTTTGGCATCGAGGTAAAACCCCCTTTTGGAACCTTTTTAAAAGTGTTAAATGCTACACTTATTCAATCTCATCATAATAAACTTGGTATCTACCAAAACCCATTTAACCAATAACATCGGAGTACCTTTCCTGGAACAGTCATGGTACAATTTCCTGCAAAGGACCCTTTGATATATTACTCATGAACCTAAAATAAAGCAATTTGTTAAATTGTTGAAATTTTAGCAGTTCTAAGCAAAATGCTAGATGTTGTCCTCTGGTTGCTCATATCCTCTCTAAAGTCAAGCTTTCAACATACAGGACTGAAAATGGCCTTGAATGAAGTAACTGTAATACATCCAGAGATTTCCTACATCCTGTTAGAGTGGGAAGAGCCAGTCATGGTCAACTGTCCATTTTTACAGGTGGCTAGTTTGTTCTGTAAACAACACAAGTAAAACTCCCAGTCTTAAAGGGATAGTTCACCCAAAAATTAAAATGATGTTATCATTTACTCACCCTCATGTCCTTTCAAACCTGTTTGAGTTGCTTTCTTATGTTGAACATAAAAGAAGTTATTTTGAAGATTGCTGGTAATCAAACAGTTGGTGGTTCCCATTGACTTCCATAGTAGGAAAATAAATACTATGGAAGTCAATGGGAGCCACCAACTGTTTGATTAAATGGTGAGTAAATGAGACAGAATTTTCATTTTTGGGTGAACTATCCCTTTGAGGTGTGGTCACATTTACCATGAATTTTCATGGCCAAAATGCATTCATTTAAATGGGAATCTACCATTTCTGGAATTCGAGTGAGGGTGAAAGATTGCCACGCACAAATTTCACATCATGTTCAAATTCGCCATGTTGAGACACAGAAAGCTGCTTGTTTTAAAGCTGACTTCTGTGATACATCACTTCACCATTGACTATTGACTTTTTTGCTAATGTGACTGCTTGGAAGTCAATTTGCTATTCTCTATGATTATGGTACGTCATTATAGCACCCTTCCTCTTGTTTTCAGCTCTGTGTGGGATGGTGTCAACGGTGTGGTTCCCTATTGGCGTGCTTCACGAGGACGGCCTGATGTCGTTCGGATTCTCTCTGTATGCTGGCTGGGTCGGTTCAGCCCTTTGTTTTTTTGGCAGCTCTGTGATGATTTGCTGCTCAAGGGGTGATGGCCCAAGTCAAAATCTTGAAAACCGCTACTACTACTCAAAACACAGCGGCGTTACCAACTCCGGCCCTCCTATAAACAGTCACGCCAAGAGCGCACATGTGTGAGAGTGAAGACACACTGGATAAGACCGCAGGCGCCTTACCTCAAGATTTGAACACACACCAATGAAATATGTGAAGAATTTGTTTTCTACTGCCATGGTTTGACTGCAAACATGTGAAGATTTGGCGGGAACAGAGAATTCAGTGGAAACTGTTCTGTTCTTTTTTTTTGTGCTAAAACAGACGTTTGAACATTTAAGGCTTTGTTTGAACAGACGTTGAAATGAATCCAAAGGGAAACAGCTCTCTTCTCCCTAGGCATTTCATTTTTCATTGACTTTACAGTATTTACACAGTATTCATTTTGCTCCTATATTTTATTTTTACCAGCGACTTTATGTTATCTTGTGTAAAAGTTGTGAATATAAGCTTATTAGCTAATGCCAACATTTAGGAAAGTATGTACACCCAGACAGACAGATAGATAGATAGACGGACAGGAAACCTGTGTGGTTGAATGACCAGATGTCATCTGCACTGTTTTCCTGGAGACCTCCTCACAGCTTCCTGCATACAACTTTCTAGGAAATCAAATTTGATATTTGAAATATCTGTAACAGGAAAACCGGTCATTTTTTCTGGTCTCATATGGTCGGTGATTGATTAATTGTGGTCATGCATTTTTTTTATGTGCTGTTTGGGAGTTTGAGGACATAATACTTCTTATACCGTCTACTTTGTTTGTTATGCATTTTACTTGTTCAAAATCTCATAATACACAAATTTAATGTATCTGAATAAAAACATGAACCTACAATATATATATAAAATTGTTATATCTGATATCACAAAAAAGACACCATTTGTGCTTGTAAAATATATTAATTTTAATATTTCATTTTAAATATATTTCATTTATAATATATTCTTTTCAAACATGTAACTCTTGATCTCAGTGAATATAAGTGTGTTCTGAATCTGAATGATTTTTTGTGCATAGCTGTAAGGAAGAAATGTAAATATCCTCGTGCAGACCTAAACAAGGGTGAAACCACAAGACATTTCTACAAACCAACAGAGAAAGAATTTGATATCAATGTCGCAAAATATTTTGAGAACTATTGAGCTTTCACAGGGAGCCAATCATAATATTTCCTCCCTTGAAATTCAAGGGAGAGCTTGAGACTTTAGATCAAACACAGCTGTGGAGATGAAATAAGGTGAAAAGTCCACTCAATGCATCTTCGGAGGGTTTCTGCTCATGTAGTGATTACTTGCACTGGTTTTTGCTTTAAACAGGCATCCTGAGTTTGTATATGGAGAAGAGCATTGAGTGCTGTTTGAATTAAAACCAACACTGAAACAGCAGCTCACTGTAGAAAGAAATACTAATTCTGTTCAAAATCTAAGCATATATTAGAATAATAGGATAGAATAATATTAAGGAGGGTTTATTTAAAGGCATTTTTGAAGCCTTGATAAAAAACTGGGGTAAACATCCCTGTAGATAAGTCACTTATCTATCACAAGGTGCAAATGCATTTAACAAGCACCTGTTCAAGAACAAATATTTTTAAGTTCACTATACACTCAAAAATATTTTAATAACTAGTGAGACATGATTAACAACACCTTCAATCCTAGAAAATCCATCAGTGACTGATTTTGTCAGGTAGAATGTGTTCCTGGATTAATGTTTGCTCCTGTCAAAAGAGTACTAACCTTAACCGTTAACTACCCACAAGGTCTTATTTATAATAAAAGTGTTCATTTTAATAATGAATTTTGTTTAGTCATAGTATTTGTCTTTTGACAAAAATATTGTTTCATTTCATTTTGTCATGTCACACTAATTTAGTATATAAATTAAATCATATATATTTAATTTATACAAATTAAATATATTAAATTATATATATATATATACTGTATATATAATATAAATTAAAAATAAATAATTTTAATATGGAAGAAAAGATATGTTGCTTCCATATCATTGTGACTTTAATAATAGCCCTACTTTAAAATGGCTACTAATTTTAGTAAAAGAAAATAACATTTCAGTTTATGAGAAAAATGTATGTTTTATTTATATATAGACTTTTTATTTTTATTAAGTCTTTATTTTATTTATACTTACCTCATATGTATAGGATGTGTTGGTAAGTTAATTAACCTCCTAACAAAGTTTTTTTTATATATACATTAATTATATAGATCCTTACTACTATAAATGTGTCTATAAATCCTTGCAGTGTTTTTTTTTTGTTTTTTTTAACTATATATTACCAACAGTATGTTTTAATTTAAATTGTCTAAATTATTGTCATGATACACATTTTCCTTTTGTCTTCATCACTTATTAGGTCATTGCGGCACTGATCTAGGAACATATTCTGTTTGCCAGAATCAAGGTCACCCAAATCCAACCTCTACTGCGACAGTAGTTTAGTGTATATTGCTCACTCAGGTGAATACTCTTCATTGTCCGGCTCCTCAAAGCCTTTATTGGTCCTGCCTTTGCTACTGTAATTGTGACTGTTGGACGGTCTCTGTTCATCATAGTGTTTCTGGTACTGAAAACTGTGCTCCTCAGCCGCCCAGCTCTGGTACTGTCCCTCTTGTTCGTCCTCCTGAGGAGGGAGGTCTTCATCGATATTGAAGCTGTCTTCCACCTCTGTGTCATACCTCTGGTAGCAGCTGGCGTGAGCCGCTTCCTCTCTAGGGCTGAGTTCCAGCGAGCTGTTCCACATCCCATAACTAAAATAGATGAGCACACCTGTAGGACGAAGAGGTGGGGTCAGTTAATGCCTGTTCACACCATAAACGATGAAGTTTTATAATCATTCTATTTAAACATGAGAATATGGAAGTCCACACCACAACTATAACAATAACGATGAAAGATATCATTGGAATCACTTTCTGAACAATTTTTTCCAACTGATGAACAGCAAAAAATACTGATAGCAAATCAGAAAGAGCTTGAGCATTTAATGCAGCAGATGACAAAACTAATATAACACTAATATAGTTATCATTCTTGGTGTAAATGGGATTTTGTTATATATCAATATGACTAAAAATAATAATAATACTCTATTTTATTTTACAGTGAAATATTACAATAATAAACTTTCTTATTTTGTTTTATTCAGATAATTAACATATTAAATAATATATGTAAATAATAAAAAAAGGAATATTTCACTGTAAAATTTTGTTTTATTCAGTTAATTAATATATTTTTTTGTTTATGTTAATAATAAAAATAGTGATATTTCAATTTATAATTATTATTATTATTACTAAATGCCCAAATATTTAATATTATTAAATATTTTATATAAATAATATATTTATAATAAAAAAGAAATCTAAAATAGATTATTTAAGAAAAAAAATATTTAATTTCACATTACAACGATAAAATTGTAAACCCACTGTGATTTAATTTCTTCTTATTCAAATGTGAAATCATAGAACCAAAGTGACACTTTCTTGCAGCCTTTGCAATTTTATAATTTCATTAATCGCACAACCCCAAAATGGAGCGCATGTAGGAGAAGATCTGGCCTACCTAGTGAGCACCACACCACAAAGCGCACCCAGGTGATGCTGGATAGTTTGAGCATGAGGTAAATGTTCACCAGCATGGCAGCGGTGGGCACAAAGGGCACACAGGGCGCCATGTAAGGCAGCTTTTTAGGGTTCTCAGGCTGCCGGATAATAATAATAACCAAAGTAACCATGAGGACAATTACAGTCATTATAAAAGGTAACATTCCCCAGTGAGCTCCTCCTGAGACCCGGTCGAAGCCATAGATGACAAGGGTCCAGAGAAAGAAGGTCAAGATGAAGAAAAGGAGTACACAGGAAGTAACAGTGCGTCCTGTGGCAGGAGTGGGCCTATCGCCCAAGTTCGGCAGGCCCAAACGCATCCGTATAGTGTAATAATGGGACCCTAATATGCGTTTCAAGAAACTATCAGAGTCATCCACCTCAATGCCATTCTCTCCAATACTATAGCCGGAACTAACAGACTGGTAGCCCCCAGAATCTGACTTTTCAATCAGCGATTCGTCGTCTCCTTTGGAGGGGAGGTTCTTGGCTCCACAGGGGTTGTCGGCATACTCTTCTCCACCAGCTGAGTTCATGTCCTTCTCGCTAGCTGCCATCATTTCCTCCTTCCTCTTTCGCTCCTCCTCTTCCTCCTTGGTGAGGAAACTGGTGAAGCCGTCTCTATCTGGCTGATATCGCAGAAGCAGCACACACACCGACACCAGTGTGTAGGCCAGCAGCGTGCCGATGGACATCATCTCGATCAGGTCCCTCAGACTCACCAGGAGAGCCAACAGAGCAGCCAGAGAGCCTGATACAGCACAGGCCACCACAGGGGTCTCTGTGTGCGGACTCACAAAGGACAGGAACCTGGTGCACACACAAACAAACCAGAGTTATTTTAGGTAACTAAAACTAAAACCATAAAACCATAAAAAAAACATTATTGTTACTTGAAATAAAATAATCATTAAATGAAATAAAATATTTAAAAAATATTAAACATTTTATTTTAGCTAGTTGCCAAGACAACATTTCTTGTCTTCAGTTTCATTTAACTTTAAGTACTAATAATAAATAAACAAAAACTAATTTATAGTAATTAATTTAAAAAAAAAAAAAAAAAAAAAACTATGGAGACATATAAAAAACAAAACTTTTTTTTTTACAAAAATAAACAACAAAATTACTAAAATTGTAACTAATTTGTGATTAAAAACTATATACATAAATTAAAAAAAAAACTGATAAAAACAATACAAGATTACAAAAAATTCAAGGGGGAAAAATTTGAAAAACTACAAAAAAAAGAAAATAACTAAATATTTACTAAAATATGAAAACAAATTATTTATTTGGGGGGGGGGGAAATGCTTTTACAATTTATTTACAATTTAAATTCTAGGTTTGCTGTGCTTCTTTGTAGGGCTGCACAATTTGGCAGAACATTTGTGATTAAAGCATTTTTTGTTTTGTTTTTGTGATTAAGACATATTTAAAAAAAAAAGAATAAATAAGAAAGAAAAAACACAACAACAGCTAATAAAAATTACAAAAACATACGACAAAATTATTAAAACTAAACCAAACTTTAACTAAAATAAAAGTGAAAACTAAATAAAATCTAGTAAAATAACATCTTATTCAAAATAGTACCAAAAACTGTAATAGTATTTCACTAAAATAACACTGCAAAAACATGGAATGAAATGCTTGTAAAAACATGCATAGCATAAAGAAAAGAAAAGGATGTACAGTATACACATGTACCCGAAAAGCAGACCATCTCCCTCCATGGCATAGATGACTCTGGGCATAGGGAACAGAGATCCCAGCAGGCTGACAGTGAGTCCTGCAATAGCACCTATGGCTACAATATACTTCCCTGCCAGGAAGCCATGAACAGCAAACATCTCCATAAGCGGGGCATCGCCATCAATCAGGTTAAATGGCACCAACAATGTCAAAATCACACTCACCTAAGACATATAAACAGGTAAAATGCTTATTATGTAGCAGTTTGCCACAACAATATTAAATATATGGCAGATTGAATGAGAATGTGACACAATCTCATTCCTGATCTCATTCTAGGTGTGACTGTGGATGGATGCTGTAGGATGATTCATCCAATTCCATTTCACAATAAGGAAACTCATGATGCATTTATTCTGTCTCAGAAGAGTCAAAGCAAATCGCTTTCAGATTAATATTTGAAAAAGAATGAGCAGAGGTCTTCAGCTCTAGGGATCAGCATGGGGGTTAAAAGGATACTCCACCCCAAAATGAAAATTTTGTCATTATTCACTTATAATAAGTGAATAATGTGGTTCCAAACCCTTGAAAAGCTTCGTTTGTCTTCGGAACACAATTTAAGATATTTTGGATGAAAACCGGGAGGCTTGTGACTGTCCCATAGACTGCCAAGTAAAATACACTGTCAATGTCCAGAAAAGGTATGAAAAACACTGTTAAAATTGTAAATATTCCATCTGTGGTTAGTGGTTAAAGTGTAAAGTTGAGGGGAGGGAGTTTTTTTTGTGAGGAAAACAAAAATAACGACTTTATTCAACAATTCCTTTGTCAACAGTCTCCTCTGTGTCTCTCCATATCACCGTATGCTGCGCATGCTCTTCTGTATCATCCGCGCCACAAGGATACACTGTTTCTATATGTATTTAGCTTTGATACAGGCTGATTTGGCTGATACAGAAGGCATTCTCATCGCTTCATAACGTTATGGTTGAACCACTGATGCCAGATGGACTATTCTGACGATGTCTTTCATACATTTCTGGACCTTGACAGTGTTTGACAGTGTTCAGTGTTTGGACATGAGAGGAGTTACTGTACTCACAGAGACATACGCCGTGAGACAGGTGATGAGAGACGCTGTTATGGCATATGGAATGGAAGTGTCGGGGCTCTTGGCCTCTTCTCCTGTGGTGGCGATAATATCAAAGCCAATGAAAGCATAGAAACAGGTTGCAGCTCCTTGCATGACCTACAGAGCACATAATAATTATTGATCTCTGTTATAGTGGAATGCTCATTTTGCTAAACATCACATTCAATAGAGTAATGCATTTACATTCCCATACAGTTAACATTCTTACCCCTGACCAGCCATAGGGTAGAAACCTTCCATTCTCCCAGTTTTCTCCAGAAAGGAAAAACAGTCCGGCAAACACCATAAAGACCCACACAACCAAGTTAACAACATTCAGTGCATTATTGAAGCTCACAGAGTTTTTCACCCCTAAACTCACAATCACCGTCACCACCATAGTGATCAGCAGAGCCAGTAGGTCTGGATAAGATTCCTCTCCCTTACCTGAAAAGAGACAAACAAATGAACTGTGTGAGGAACATGAAGGATGGATAAAGACCACATCAAGCACACAAGCAATTTATTTAGTATTTTGTATTATTAGGAAAGACACACACCCAGGCCATTTAATGTTCCAAGATGGTTGATCATGTAGTGGCTGATGGTGTGATTGGCTAAAGAGTCGAACATGCTGCTCAGTGCACTGGCCCCCGCTGCTGTGCCAATCAAATACTCCAAAATGAGATTCCAGCCAATAAAAAAGGCCACAAATTCTCCCACTGTGACATAACTGTATGTGTAGGCGGAGCCTGTTGTCTTAGGCACTCTCACTCCAAACTCAGCATAGCAGACGCCTGTGATTAGCAGTTTGACAAGTTCATAATGCAGAAACACACTTAAAGTCAATATCTGGAATTTCATTTGGTCATGGCCTTTGTCTGGATTTGGGTCTCAGCTTATCGTCTCTATGCATTTTCATTTTCTGATTATTAGGAAAAAGCAATTAATGGCAATGTAAAATTATTTACAATTATAATTTAATGTAGAAATTTTAATTATTAATAATGTTAATAATATAAGAATAACAATAAATGTACTAATTTCATTTTTATATATAGTCTTATGTTCTTTTTCTCTTTATTAGGAAAATGTAAATGATAGTTAAAGCTTACCATTTTTAAAGTTTTATTGGCAATGTAAAATTATTTATATTCATAATTGATGTAGAAACTATTATTGTTGTTGTTAATATGCTTATTGTTTTTTAAATTTATATAGTCTTATGTTTTCATTTTCTGTTCATTAGGAAAAAGGAATTGATATTAAAATTGTATTGTCAATGTAAACTTATTTATATATGTAATTTATGTAGAAATGTATTATTATTATTATTATTATTATTAACAACAAAAATATTTTTTTTTATATATTTTTTTATAATTTTCTAAATTCAATTAAAATAAAAATGTGGTCAACATATATTATTATAATATAGTTTTTTATATATTAAAATTTATTTTTTATGTATTGGAAACAAGGTGAAAACTTGATTGTTGGGTGTTTAGAATTCAGTAATAAATTCAGCATTTTATTTATTTATTTATTTTTGTATTATTATTATTATTTGATTTTATTACTCTGTTTCAATTCATTCAGATGAAAAGTCTGGTTCTTGCACTGACAGGTCTCCGTCTTGTGGTTCTTGGTCTAGAAATGGGTCTTGGTGGGTCAAGTCTTGGTCTGGTTGAGTGAGCTAAGAGACCCCATAAGGCATAGATTATTGCCGTGGTTTTGTGAACTTTAGACTTAAGTTTGAAGAATTAGATCTAAATAAAGCAAAGGAAACCTCAGCACAGCTGGTCATGATTACAGAGAGGTGGTCATCTCACAGCCTCAAGATCACATGACAAAATATAAAACATGCAATTGTGAAGTTGACTGGACAGATGAGATGTCTATTTATACCAGAGCACCAGCAGTGATTTCTGACACTATGTAAACATAATTGCAAACTGTTCATAAACTATAAAAGGCATAAAGTCTCACCTGACAGAATGGATGCCACAGCTGCAATGATGAAGGACAAGATCACACCAGGTCCTGCCATTTCCTTAGCAACAAGCCCGGCGACCACATACATGCCAGTGCCCACGCAGCTGCCCACCCCAAGTGACACCAGATCCACCGTAGTGAGCACACGGGCGAGTCTGGTGCCATGCAAGTCATCTGAGGCCTCCTGCATGGAGTCCACAGGTTTAGTGCGCAGGATTCGAGAGTGGAGTCCATACCAGGACGACTCCCACTCAATTCTCCTGGGGTCCAGTTTAGCAAAGACAGCGCTCATCCTCCAGCACAGGAAGACTCGGATAAAAAAAAGTGTGAGGTTTGTTTTCTCTTACGTGTGTGTCAGTGTTTCGTTCCAGGTGTTTCCTCTAAACTTGTCTTGTATGGGTGTCTCCAGCCTTATTCTTTGCTCTGTCCTCTCTCTCTTTCTCCCTCTCGATCTCTCTCTCTCTCTCTCTCTCTCTCTCTCTCTCTCTCTCTCTCTCTCTCTCTCTCACACACACACACACACACACACACACACACACACACACATGCACTGTCTCAGAGAGGATCCATGAGCTGATCAGTCATCATCGTGCTCTATACTGAATCCGCAATGATGTCCTACAAAAAGAGAAAAGCATGTATATTGCACATCAGCCACAGATAATGAAAACAATCAACATCAGGCTGGGTTTAATACTGCAGAGCAACATGTTACAATAGTCAAACAACAGAAAGTGTGCCTTCATTCACTTAGGTGAAATGTTGCTATGGTGGCGTGTCTCATTAAACTTGCAGATTAGCATATGTCCAGTGGACACTGATATACTAATAGAGAAAACAATGTGGATAGACTGTCATATTTCAGTCTGGAGAAACAGTGCTGAGGTCTGTAAACAGAACAAAATTGGTGCTTTATGATAAAAATGTTGATACAACGTTGAAAGTTTACTGTTACTGGAACAGACGAGTATATATAAAAATGTATATACAGTATGTATATAGTCTTACTAAAGAAACAGAATATGTATCATATTACTAATAGATAAAAATAGATATAAATTAATATAATAAATTCCCAACAGTCTTGCTAAAACAAAACTATATAATTATTGTATTATTATATATTATGTATGTTTAAATATTATAACATTTAAGATGAGCCTCAAACACCATCCTGTTTTGAAAATTCCTGCCAATAACATACTGTAGCATATTTTAAACATTCATTACATGTAATACATTGCCAACAGTCTTACTGAAACAAAACAATATTGTTATTGCATGTATTATATATGTGAAAAAAGGCTCAAACCTTCTCCTGCTTTGAACATTTATGCCAATAACTTATTTTAGCATAAAATGTATATTCACTACAGAATTGACAATGTTTGAACGCTTTTTCAGTCCAGCTTTATTTTAGTATCAATTAGATACTCATAGTTTTTGCAAATGTCATTTTTATATTTTCCTGCGTCATGTTAATTTTTTTTGTTGTGTTTTGTCATTTTTATTAGTTTTTGTTCTTTAAAAATATGGGAATATAGTTTTTATGAATTTTTATTTCAGTTTTATTTTTAGTTATTGTAGCACTTTAAGTTAATCTAAAATAAAATGAGAAATGTTGCCTTGGAAACTAGCTAGAATAAAATAAGTTTCAGTTTTTTTATATTTTATTTTATTTCAGTTCACCTTTAATTTATTTCAAGTATTTTTATGGTTTTACTTTTTGTTTACACTGTTTAAGACCATTCATTACCATAAGTTCCAAAACTACAGTTTTTCGTCACATTTCCAGGTTTTCCATAATTGTGGAAACCCTGATCCACAACTTTTTATATTTGCTGTCATCATTTCACTATACTTTCTACTGCCTATCTGCATGAGGCCCATTTATGAGCGGTCATCTTCTATATCAGTCTCCATCTGCTTCAATTCACCATGTACCTCACGGCCTTCTTTTGTTTTTCCCTTCACAGATAGCATCACCACACAGTGCTATCTTGTTTCCGTCAATCTAATGCAGGCCTGCATTCACCGAGACAAGCTGCAGTTGCCGTCACAGACCTAAGATCTGTTGGTAATTACCAGTCCCACTGCTCTGTCAGTGCCTGCAGGCTCTGTTTCATACAACCTGACAATATCTCATCTGTTATCAAAACAGGGTGAATTGAAGCACGGCTGACAGCGATTTACCAGATGATGTCAGATACAGAGGGAAGTCATATCTGCATTATCTATGGAGTTTGAAAGAGGGAGAGAATGAGAGCGAGAAACCAGATGCCAAACCCTCTCAGGTGTCTCCATAATAGTGCTGTAATATAGACATCATAATTTTATTGTGGTCTGAGTAACCTATTCACTTTCCTGCTTCTCATTTCACCTGCCGGAATTAAGTGAATAACTGGAAATGGAAAAATATTTCCATATAAAACGGCAAAGAAAATCAAGCATGCCAAGTCACAAAAAACTGATATGACCTATCTGTATTTGTGTTATAATTTCTAACACAAATAAGCTACAATATGTGACCCTTTTAATTAAGATATTTTCATGGAATACAATGTATTTTTGGCTATTGCTACAAATATACCCCAGCAACTTAAGACTGGTTTTGTGGTCCAGGGACACATATGTTAACAAGGTAAACATACCCAATATGTCCACATTAAATATTCTTAATATTTTATAGACAAACACATAAGATAAAACTCAGTTTTCATCTTCTGTGTTTAGAAATGATTCATAAAGTCTTGAAAATCATTACAATTGCTCCTGACTAAAGAACTGATGTCGTCAGACTCCAGAGCAAGGGAAACAGATTATAAGGAAGAGAGATGAATGGCATGTATATATTAAGGGAGAAGCCAGACATCAATACAATTACACAGAGCTCCAGCAAAATGCTGTGTACTGCCTGTTACTCAGAAGTGAAAATTTGTAGTAAAATTTGCAGATTTTGAGAAACAAGCAATTTAAATGAGTACTAATAGAGCAAATATCCATGAGCAGCTAGATTATTAAATAATGTTAAAATTTGTTTATCCTGACCATATTTTTTTCAGGACCTTGGTCAGTTCCATTGTCATACAGATAATGTGACAACATGCAATAATGCTCCTTAAAATGAAAAAGAAGGCTATTCCTATACTATCCTAAATAGTTTACTAAACTCTGGGATAGTGTACTGAAAGTTTAGAAATAACATTAGCATTTTCCTCCCAAACAAATCTCCAGATTTTGCATTTGTCTCCTGCATTTAATCCAAATATCTGTAGTATGTGTAAAATCAAAAAGGGATGCAATAAGTCATTTAAATTGTGCAACTTGTAACCTTTCCATATATAATATTAATGAGGATCTTCTGTGGTTTGTCAAGGGAGAGCTGAAAGTCAAACTAAGGAGTACTGACCTGAGCCATGAATTAATTGCTTTTAAAACAGACATAGCAAGTACAATTTTCTCCAACCTGAGCCAAAGTAAAGCCCGCAACCGCTCTATCTACTCTGGTAAAACAAATAGTTCTGCAAAACAGAAATAGAAGTGTCCAGTTTCAAATCAAAAACATTATTCCTTGGCAGAAAAGGATTTTACACTTTATACTCCATTATGTCCAGCAGTACAAAGGAATCCAGGCAAAGCTTGTAGAGACAGCAGGGGACATAATGCAGAGACATTGTGAATTATTTCGGCTTTTCTTCACGTGATCAGAGGAGAGTTCATTATTAAAAGATGTGTCCACCATTCAACAGCTGCCTAGGATGGAGCTTCCTGGACTGTTTTAGATTGTCATACTGTATAAGGTCAATGTAGGCTACATTCTTTACATTCCCCCGGTGAGACTGATGATATTGGATTAAATGAGGCTTGGATTAAAGCTATAATCCACCAGGACAAATATATAAGATAAATTCCAATGTTGGTCCATAATGGTGTTCAAATGCACAAGATGATTAACAAAGTAAAGCAGGGGATCTTTTTTAATGTGAGGCTTAGAAACATTACTGGATACCATACTGACCCACAACGTCAATGATTGTCATAATCAGAAAACAGACAGCCTGTATGCTATACAGTTAATCAAATAAACTTGCAGCACATTCTTTTAGTCTGAGAAGTAAACAAGATCAATGAAAAACTCAGCTGGTAGCAGACTGAATAGCCTCCCAAAAAAGCATGTGTTGTAGAGACACAAAGCCATCAGTTTCATTATTATTGTAGTAATTCTTGTCTATGGCATTTCATTCATTTTTAATAACCCTGTCACTCAACTTCAGTGGCTGAGACTCAAGTGGATGTAGCAAGTGTTTGCAACGGTCACAGCTCTCACTGCAACAGTGAACACGCTTATTCTGCAAAAACAACTTTTTCTTTTTTTTTTTACAACAACAATATAGGTAAATTGCATTTCAACTGCAAGACCAAACACTTTTCACATCTTTCCATGCATCATGTCAATCTTTGTTTCTAAGCATAAGAATGCTTAAAATGCCACCAGCATTAGTCACACCTGCAATGAAATTCAATGAATTTGCTATATAGCCTAATAATTCCTAGAGTTTAACGAAAAATTTGTCGATTTACATGATTTATACATGAATCAATAAAGTTACATCATTATATAGGCCATTTTTTTTCTAGATTAAGTTCAATGTTTTTTATTTTTTATTATTCAACCATTATTGCTCAAGAAATTAATTTGATTTACGTAATTTAAACAAAGACTACAAAACTGGAGTAAGCTACATTTTAGGGGAAAAAACCCATTTCTGTCTTCAAAGTTTCACGTTTAATTCAGTGTGTTACTAGCCATTTCTTTTTAATTAACTGTTAAATTTATTAACAATATATTACTTAAAATTGTTTCTACACCGTTTTTTCTGTGTATTATATATTACATAAAGCTGCGATCTTACGCACGTACTGTTCATTTGCAAATGTAGCAACTTGCATTAAAGAGCAAACTGAGAAGTGCAAAGAATATTCATAGTTACAGCTCAACTGCATCATCCCCAAAATGCATAACAAATGCACCATTGCGGCACCATATTAATGGGACGTCAAAGAGTCCTTTCCACCTGATTAGAATGAAAGAATATATGTTCTGATTTTCATTCTCAAGTTAAAACAAATGTGGCTTTGGTACGAAATTACAATAAAAGAAAGCTAGAGATAAAGAAAAAAACAGAAGGTGACCCATTGGAATGGAGGGAATAAAATGTAAGTATGGCACGGTCAAATGTACAACAGTGTGGTGGCCTTCTTTCCCCCTTATCTGTCAGACACATCTATCACAATACAGAATCTTGGCATTAAGATATATCATACTCAAAATAAAAATAAACTGTGCTCTGTAATATGTGACAAAATTGGTTTTGGCTATGCAATATTTTCTTTCAAATATTTCCTTTACATGGCCTTGACTCCCACATCCAAACCTTGTCAGACACATTTTCACAGCTTCTGCGCACTGACTTGTTGACACACAGCAGTTTCTGTTATTCCACAATTTCTGTGAAAACAGCCGTATCACAAAGATTTATTTCCCCTTTAGACAAAGTTCAGAAGAAATATCTCTTGCCTGGCATTGCTTTAGAGAAAACCTGAATCTTGGCCAACTAGGCTAGGTCATGCAATGGAACAATATTTTTCATAAATAACTAAAGCTGTCAAAGTTTATTTGACTTTAAAAGAAGACAAAAGGTTTAAACGCCTGTTTGGGGTTCTTGTTAGAAATGCAGTAAGAATGAACAAAACAGTAGGGATCACAAAACATTTAAAATAGCATTTTTACATGTGCACAGCTGTACATTTAAATGGAAATTTAAACAAAACTAAATAGATCTCTGCTGACATCTGGTGGATATTAATGGATATGTTTACTAAAATTATGAACGAGTGGATTTGCAACGCGACAACATAACGAATCTTAAAGACTTGAGCATGATCAGGTCACATGACTCGATAGTTTCCGATCAGCGTCATCATTGGCTGATTAACATTTATGCGCTACAAGCAACGCTGCACATTTATATAACTGAACAATTCAATTAAGACCAGTTTGAGGGATAAGCTTGGCTCGGGTGATTATTTTTTATAACCACTGTATGTATGTATGCATCTATCTATCTATCTATCTATCTATCTATCTATCTATATATATATATATATATATACATACATATATACATACATACATATACACACACACACATATATATCAAAAACAAGATTGATTTAACTTTAACCACTGTGTGTATGTATATGTGTGTATATATATATATATGTACATATACATACACATCAAAAACAACACTGATTTTTTTAAGTGTTACATATGTAACATATAATGGGCTTAATGGGCATATAAAACTTTTTTTGTTTTTAAAACAGCCTGTTGTCTTTGTTTTATATTTTTCAACTGAAAGCTCAA
The DNA here is from genome assembly GCF_018340385.1 of Cyprinus carpio. Taxonomy (NCBI): domain Eukaryota; kingdom Metazoa; phylum Chordata; class Actinopteri; order Cypriniformes; family Cyprinidae; genus Cyprinus; species Cyprinus carpio. Next base: position 17,872,089 of record NC_056595.1, read on the forward strand.
ATCAATTACATTTGAAAGCAATATAATAAAATAAAAGCCTCTATAATCCTATTCTAAAAAATTAAACTAGTTGTTTATTTATATATTTCCAGACGCCATTTAAAAAACAAAGAAACAAATGAGCTCTCTATTCTTTAACTTTAAATAGTGTCTTCAGGAATTATTAAATGCAGTTTGATAATTTACACTTCTAAAAAAAATTCATCATTCACATTAAAAATATAAGGTACCATTACCATTTGTAAAAAAAAAACTAAAATATACCCATGTTAATTTTCTTAACTGAGAAAGCAACTACCTCATTTAATATTGCAAATACACAGTTGCATTTATTGTTACTACTGTAATGACTAACAGGTAGTTTTATCCCTGCAATCTAATCTCTTAGACACCACTGGCAACAAGTTTAATGAATCTGATTTCACTCTCTTACCCTTGTTCCATCTTGATTATAAATCAACCTCATTACAAAGCATTTACTACCACTGAAAACATGACACTTATAATTTCTGTGTATCTTTTTATTTACAAGCACAAATTAAATGTGTAGCCCTGCATTTGAAGATGTGACAACTTCTGCAGGACCCTGATACACCCATTCATTCATCAGCATCAGATTCTTCATCATCTTGGCTGATCTGGAAGTAGCGAAGCTCATAGCTTTCCTTATCCGACGCCACCACCCTCAGCCAGTCCCGCAGGTTGTTCTTCTTCAGGTACTTCTTTGTGAGGTACTTAAGATACCTGAGGAACATGGGGTGGTTAGTATATGCACAAAGCCTATAAAAAGAACACTGATAATTAACAGCAGCCCGCTGATGTAACAAATCTCACCTTTTAGAGAACTGCTTCTCTGATGTGACGCTGATTTTGTTCTTCTGTCGCACAATTTGCACTACATTTCCCAAGTTGCCTGTTTTGCCATTAACCTTCACCTTCTCTTTCAGAAAGGTTTCCTGTTAGTAATAAAACAGCATGAGCACTAGGGAAGAGAACCCTAGGCATTTAACTAGGGAAGAGAACCCTAGTTATGGCACAATGTTAGTGATGTGACTACCTTAATTAATAGATTATTATTATATATATATATATATATATTTTTTTTTTTCTGACAGGAACAAATAAAACATTCATTTGATCTCTAGCCAATGCAAACATAATTTTTTTTTTCTTTCCAGTACAGAAATGTTCATGATTTTATACCATGTCTGGAAATTAAATTCTCCTAACATTTTCAGTCTTTCCATGCCCACAAGAACCCTGACCATGAATAGAAGCCATGTGATTCTAAAATTAAATATAGTTTTTATATAACTTACAAAGTTGGCAGATTCAAGGATCCCATCCTCCACAGGGTGAGTACAATCAAGGGTGAATTTCCAGGAAGCACCCTTTTTATTCCTTTTCACAAAAGTCTGCCTTTTCTAAAGAAACAAAATATATATATATATATATATATATATATATATATATATATATATATATATATATATAAAAACATAAATACTAAATTAAGCATCTGCTTCTTCAGAGTAATAATTCACTCATAATTCGTATATCCTTATAAACTCATTACTCTTATAAAAAAACAAGTGACCACAAAATGAAACGCATTACTGTAAAGTTACTCTCTCTCATATAATGATAACCAAATAATAATGATGATAACCCATCTGAATGGTTTGGTCATGCTAAAATGCTCATCCACGTGTCTCCCAGCAGTAAGTCAAACTAATTCGTTCATATATTATTCCATTTGCAAAAGCTATCTATAGGTAACGTAGTACATATAAACGTAATATGCATGATATTTTAATCACACAAAACAAAAACTAAAATGCATTTAACCATAAAGACCATTCTCCGGGTAACACATACCGGTGCCATCTTGACGAGGTTGACTTAAAAGAGGAAGTAGCGTATGTCCACGCAAGAGTTCACAAAATGTTCTCGCATTTGATTGGCTGCCGGTTAGGGAGTATTCGCGTGGACTTTTTGGTTTAGTTCGGCGACGTCTGATTTGTGAATGAATCGTTCTTTTCAATGAGTCGGATCTTTTGAATGAATCAGTTGAACGCAACATAAGCGATCTGAATAATTCGTACCGAGGATTTGACTGACGGGGCGAAAAGTAAGTTACTTTAATAACTAAATTGGAGAACGTTACAATAAAACGCGTTGGAAATTTGATTGTTAGATTTTATCAAAACATACGAAACGGAGCGTTTTCAGTCACGAGATTAAAATGAATTTGTTTAATGTCAATACAAATTATATTTAATTTATAAATGGATTTATGTTTCAGAATCAGAGCTGCAGAAACTAAACGCCCTAATTAATAATGTTTTAAATACTTTAACTAAATGTACCCACATATGAATCTATTATTGTGACGTCACCTGATGTAAAAGAATCCGTTTTTTGAACCGGTTCTTTAAACGGAACTGATCGAAAGAACCGATTCACGGAAATTGTTCGGTTTGGATGCAAAGTTATATTTGTACAATATTTGAAAAATGTATTATTGTATAAATATTTAATATAAATTTTTTATAAAATAGTATTTCTGTTTCGCCATGTAAATTCGAGCATTTAAAGTTATGCATTTCAAATCCACATGCCTTTTGTCACACAAACCTAATCAGTGATTTTATTACAGGTTATATTTTGTGCACTCTCTAGTATTGATTAGATAGACCTGCTGCATGGCTCTTCAGTAATTGCTGTATTTGGATGTAGCTGGCTTAACATTAAATTAACATGAAAATAACCACAAACAGGCTTTTCAAACATTCACACGTCTACACACACACTCAATAGAGTTAGTTACAAGGGAGAGACTGGGCTCTGCTTACCTACTAGGGAAGCATGACTCATCCTTACATCATTGTTCAGACATACCAAGACAAAACTGGGTGAGGCTTCAGCAAGCACATGGGCACAACCTGATTTGCCACTTATAGGGCAGATTTCTGCTCTTGAACAAATTTAAATAGGCACATATTCCTGTTTAAATACAATCTTCAGTTTAGTGTCGCTCGGTTACACAACAGGAAAACTGGAAACTAATCCATTTTAATTACTGACACAAAGACATGACTCAACGTTTGAAAAAGCACTCAGTAGGAGCAAGTTAGATTAAGTTTTTTTGTTTAAAAAGACTGCAGTGCATATGTCTCAAATAACGAACTGCAATACTTTAATTCAGTCAGTGTTGTCTGGGCACCAATCCACAAATGGGAAATGAGCGTTGGCTCCACCCATGCAGATGATTTGGCAGCCTAACCCAACAAAACTTTCATTCTTTCCCAGTTACGGTCCTCAGTTTCTAAAATTATGTGCCATGTCATTTTACCCACTTATTTAAGTCTTTAAATTAACATTATAAGCATACAATAGATGTTAAAGAAACGTTTTTATACATGTATAATATAAAAATGTATACATTATTTTACTTTGTTCGATTCAGAACATACAACACTGCTATGACGAACAACAAAATCACACCAAAATAGACACTTCCTGTTTATATGAGGACCTTGTTCCAAATTTATAACTCTAACTTGATCAGACAAGTTACACTAGGTAATTTTTCCTGAATTTACGCAAGTACGACATTCATTCACCATAGTCTGAGATAAATTCTCACGTATTCAATTTTGGCAGATGAAAATCTGCTGTAACTATGAAGAAACACCTTTAACCAGCTTTCTGAATCTATTAAGTTTTTATTTTTTGCTCTCTCCAGTCAAGGTGACAAAGGCCTCGAGTGAACAAAGGAAGATTAGAACTCACAAAGATTTAGTCCTCAAGCTCATTCTGGAGCAGCACTGATAAGAGCCTACCTGGAGACAAATACAGGCTTCAACACTTTATTTAAGGTCATCAATGACAGCCAAAATCAAGCTGGCTGCTATTGTGTTACAGAGGTATTCGCACATGGCCATCACATCCTTTCCACTTCTGAACAATTAGAGACTGGCATTTAAGGGGACATTTTGCTGGAGTTTATTTCTCCGTCATAGCGGTTTTACTTGAGAAGGTACTTTTAAAGTACTGCAGGTACAAGGAAGTGCCAACTACCAGTGTGCATCTCACTTTGGGAGGAGGGGCATTCAATTAAGAGGAATTAACTATAGTGCCAGCATGGCATAGATTATGAAACGAGAAAAAGTATGGCACCCAGAGAGGGAGAAGAAAAAAAAAGTTCAGTGTCAGTTGGGGGTTTCCTCTCTTCGCAACACCTTGCGTAAATCCTGCACACTAATTACTTTTAAGAAATTCAAGAATACAAAAAAGGATAAATGGATCCCATCATTTAACATTCAGGAATGTAAGTGGTAAAAACTTAAGGGGGGGGAAAGGGGGCAGTTGAGGGGGTAAACACTGACATTATTAAACCTCTTACCCAAGAGAATGCCAACTGACCCAACAAGTCCAGCACAGTATTGAAAGGAGAAGAAAAAGGAATACAATCACAACAAAAAATTGAGGTTGCTTGTGAAGGCCATAGCTTTGGTGACAAATAAAACCAAAAAAACAAATGCAAGAGATTTGTTAAAGTGTAGCATGTTGCAGCCTGAGCAGCCCAGTCTCTCTTCCTATTTGGTCATGGGTTTGACAGCCACTGCAGATTCTTCGCCCATAGCTGAAAGCACAGTAACCTGCCAAACACAGAAAACAATGAGTGGGTTACAATGACAATAAGCAGCTAAAGGACTAAATGCATTCGTTCAAACAGGTGCACTTACCAACATCTCTTCACCAGCTGCAAATTTGCTTTCGATTTCTTTGCCCAGGTCACCTTCTGGCACACGCAAGTCCTCACGCACGTCACCATTGTCCATCATAAGAGAGAGGAACCCCTCGCTTATGTCAACCAGCTACGAGATTAAAAAATATTTATTTTAAACAACAAGAAGTGGAATAAACAGAATATCTAGCTAAAGTCCGAGACTGAAGTATTGTGAAAAGCTAATGTATCACCGCTTTATTGCCCTGGTGGAAAAGATTTTCCCTTGGACAACCAATTAAGCTGAAATAACTCACTACAAGTACAAGAAAACATCAGCGAGACAAGCTGCAATGAACCAATAACAGTTAACAAACTTTGTGCATTTATATTATATACAATGAGATTGGGACATATTAAAATTAAAGGATCCCAAAGTGTCTAATTTTTCTCCAAATGCATAGCAAAACAATGATAATTTAAATTTCACCTTACCTAAAACTAGCTAATTTTATTTTCCAGCTAATAAAGTGACCAAAACATTGTTCAGTGCAATCAGGAACAAGTAATAAAGCACAGTGACCTCTAAATCCTGAATAAACTGATAAGTCACCATGTTGGAGACTGTGCAAAGTTTGCCGTTATTATGCACAACTACAGTTCAGAAAAACTTTGGGGTAAATGAGGTACATGAATGCCCACAAGCAAGCTTAAATCTTGCACTGCACAAAGCCATGCACATCTCACCTGGTAGTCATTTCTTTTGGTGTTAGGCACGTCCATGTTGTGGGTGGAAGGGCAGATATCTTCATACTTCTTATTTGTGAAAATGTCAATTCCAACCATGTGAACCTGCAAAGAAAGACCGGAGCATTTAACACTAATAACTAACACTAGGTGGTTAAAAATCAGCCATGCAAAAGTGAGACATCAAAATATTACCTTTGCGTGACCATGCTTGCCAGTTTTAGAAGTGGACATTTCGACAATTTTGCAGGGACGACCCTTCAGAACCACGAATCCGTTCTTGCGCAGGGCGCTGCACTGCATGGGGTAGGTGGTTGAAGCCCCGGCATCTCCGCTGGTGAAATCAAGATCTGGATCTGCCATGATGGGGATCTAAACAAGGGGCACTGGAGGGGGACATGTGGGGAATTAGTACATTTTAACTAAATAATAATAATAATAAGTCTGCATCACATAAGAACATCACGGTTAAGTCGCGTGCGAATGAGCAAAGCTTCCACTGCACGAGCCAGATAAAATGACGTTTACTATAAATAGATTATTTTTTGTTTGCATTAGCACCCAAACTTGCCGCATCATGCTACCCTAATTCTACCACATAACGGATCCGATCCAGATAAACGATCAAACTTCAGCTAACAGTTGTTTGTGTTATCTAATGTGTGGTTAAAATACTTAACTAGTCTCAAATGACACTTTACAGCCGTTATTTCGCACTCAGTGAACACAAAGACCACGCCGAACCAGGCCAGATGGACTCTCTTTAGGCTAACTTAGGTACGTTATGCTAATGTAAGTTAACGTACACCGCCTTAACCAGAAACACTCACTAGAAATAAAATAAGCGGATTAACTCGCTAATTCAACGTCACTGTTTACAGAAAAACGAAGAGTAAACCGCACGAAACGGATCTAATTCGCGTGGCGCACATCAACGTGGTTTCGCTGCCGATCAATGACTCGGCTAAGAGGCTAACGCCCCATTCTTCCGTATAACTAAATATTTGAAACACACAACATAACGACCACGACTGATAAACTATAACGTAACAAAGCGGGGGGAAAGGGTTTCGTGCGGTTTAGCCAAAGTTTCTCACGTGCCTCTTTTCAGTCAAGTCACTGCGCGCGCGGGGAAAGGCCTCCCGCGTGCGGCGCTGTGCAGTGCTTGCTCGCGGCCTGCGAACTAGAGAGCCGCTCCACGCGCCGCCATAAAGAACCACCGCAACACGCTTTCTCAAGACGACTCGGTAACGTTCAACAGCAAGACTCGCGCGTTCAAGCCCGACAGCGATTTAAAGACAACACTGAGACAGATACAGTTCTGTATAATTTTTCGTCACAGTTCAAACACACTGCATGCAGCACTTACTTCCAAGAAAAAAAAGGAACGTCAACGCGCAGGCGCGGCCAATTTTAATGCGGCATCCGTACAGTGGGCGGGATTCCTCTTCTTCTGCGGACACGAGGATGCACTGGGCCTGAGGTTTGCGTTTAGTGCCTCATAGCGGTTAGGATCGTGATAGTGCCGCTTTAATTTGACAAATGACATTTCATATATATATATATATACACTTCCAGCCAAAAAAAAATAATGTTTTTAGGCTAATTCAATCAATTAATAATAAAAAAAAAATGCAATATAATATAACAGAAATTATATACTCAATAAATGAGTCAAAACTCCAGTTACACAACGGCTTTTGAGCAGTTGTCTTGTTTTGAATTCAAACAACTAAATTAAGAGAATTCTGACCTTTAAACGAACATCTTAAAGATTACACTGGTTAAAAAGTCTTGTATAACACAAACATCCAATATGCATATGACAAAACAATATATGCATTATTATTATTATAAAATAATAACACAGAAATGATTATGAAAAATAAAGTACTACAGCACACATGGTCTGGTTTGATGTGTCAGTTTATTTTTTTAAAAAAGCAAAGAAACTGTCTGTTTTAGGTGACAAGTGAACACAATGGGTGAGTTTCCAAAATCTGAAATATTTCCATTTATCCATTTCACATTCTCATTCAGAAACGCTTGACTCCATCTGAATAAGATCAAAAACTGGTGTTTCAGAAAAAGGAGAATAAAGTCTAATGTGAAGACTTGAGCAAAATCAGTAATGCTCATTATTGCTAATAACTTTTCTAGACTGATCCTCCAACCTGCTTTACCATCACATTTGATATGCAGTCTTCTCTTTGTGATTTTCCTCTTTAAACATAAACACGCTGAGTATTGATTAACAAGACTGGAATAGATCCACACACAACCCTGTAATATGAAAACATTTTTGCAGTTATCAGGGGTGAATTTCTTTTATTAGGAAAGAGCACTGAACAATACTGCATTAAAATAAGAAAACAAACCAACAACTTATAATAAAAAACAAAAAAGCACTCATATTAAAGCATCTCTGACATTAAAATATAGATTTCATAGTTCTTTCAAACTAATCCAGAACACAGCTAAAGAAAACAATCCCTTAAAAAAGAAACAGCAATAATACTGCTGCTTTCTTAATACAATGAGGTAAAGCACTGTACAAAACCATAAATAAAATGCATCAGAATATCAAGAAAACTGGATTGTAAAAAGTTTTACGACCATAAAATATTCGGTTTTGAAGATTCAGCTCTTTTGTGGATGACACAAAGGGGATTTGAGTGACTTTGTTGGTTTGATTTACAATATGTAATAAATTGTAAGCAATAAAATGTAACGGCAACTACATGGACTAGGCACAGATTAGATGAGATCACCTTCTCTTAAAAGTCCAGGCTACATTTGGAACAAATCTCTAGTTTAATAGCCTTAAAATCAATTTATAAAATACTACAGCCTGTATATTTTGTGAACAAAACATGATATGCCCAGCTTCAGCTTCAAATATGTATCTATAACAAAAGGCTTGTAATCTTGAAACCTCACCATCATTTTAGTGTCCAAATGCCCAACTCTTGGTTTTACAGGCTTAAAAATAAATGGTATGTTTAATCACACACCCAATCACACACACTGGAACAAAAAATAACAGCCAATATCCAGAATGCTCAGTTGTGCTATAAATCTCAAAGTTTAATACATGAAAAATAAGAGAAATACAGAAATTAAACAACTCACTCGGCCTGAATATAAAGGATGTACTTACAGTATTAATGTCCATATTAAGAAAGAAAATTAGGTCAAGCACACATCATAAGACTTTCCACCACTGAAGGTAGTGCATGAGAGGTGAAGGAATCAACCAACCTCACAGTTGTTGATAAAATGAATGGGAAGACACATAAAGTACTTCACACACACACACACACGCTCTCAGTTCACAGTTTGATGGACAAAAACATGAAGTCTCAAAAGATCCTAGTTGTGTCAAGTGAATTTCACACACTTTTGCCCTTACATAACCGTAATGAAAATATATGAAAGTATATAAAGGAGTGTTATTTCATGATTCCACCTGTTTGAATAAAATGCCACATCATTTGGAAGGTCTTCAAGGCATTTTTGACTATGAATAATCCTAAAAATGCAACTAATGCAAATAAATTACAATATATACGATATTTTTGAAACTCTCAAGAGGATTTTGAAATAATGTGATAGTTGTGTGCTTGGTCTAAAAAAAAAAAAAAAAAAAAAAAAAAAAAAATCACAAAAATCTAAAGTAAAAACCTGAAAATTAATTGATAAAATAAGATTCTTGGCATGGCGGTGATGACAGTAGTATTGGATTAAAAACATTTTTTTTTCTTTTTTAATATTTTCCTCTTAAAATCATCCTTGGGTACTGAAAAGTTGCCCTAATTGAAGAATCACCCTAATATGAAATGTAGGCTTGATTTGGCTGTTGCACAAGACATTGCACCAAGATTTTTCATTTATTTCTTTTTATTATTATTTTTTTTTTAAAGCATTCATTTCTGAATATTTCTGTCTGGCACTCTACACTCAAATCACCTCTGAATCTACATGGAATGACACCTCTCACTGTGTCACTTACAAAGGTTTGATTCACGGCATCAATAATCATTACCCACATAGAAAACTGAACCGGTCCAACAGGTGAACAGAAACGAGGTAGCCTAAAAGGAAGCTCTACTCACAAAACACTACCCTTCGTTCACAGATTCATGTGATTCACACGGAGGAGGAGGAGGTGGATCTTACAGAATTCTGTCACACCCTCACAGTTCCTATGCATTAGATTCGGAGGCGGGACTGGATATTTACAGAAGGTGGTAGTGAACGTCCCTCTAGAAACAGTTGGAGATTCATCTTGAGTAGAGGTGAGCAATCGACTCACCAGGCTCCATTCTCTTTGCCTTTATTGCACTTTAATGAAAGTCAAGAGACAACAAACTAAAAAATACAAAACTGCAACACATTCTTATCCTTTATAACACGTGTTACTCCTGATATGAAAACAAGTGAGATTGCTGGTATGTTAACGGTAACATATCTACTTTTTTGTATCGTTGGTGGAAAGCATTACATTTCATCATTCATTCACATACACACTTTTACAGAGAAACTCAAAACAGAATCTTAACGTCCTTTTTTATGTTTCAATAGAAAAGCTCTGTAGTATTTACCGATCAGTTGAAGTATTCACTCTTTCTCAGCACTGTGATAAAGCGTTCTCTGCAGACCAGCTTCACCCTCAAATAAAAACAATGAATGTTGTCCAATCCATGTGGAAATACACGTTCTCATAGGGCCAATAAAACAGTTAAAGGAATAATTCACCCAAAAATGACTAACCTTATTGTCTTTTTTTGTCAGTGTCCAGGCTGTTATTTGTGACCAGAGTTGTCAAGTAGGAATTTCAACAACTTTTCTGAGCCTGATCATCGCACAAAACATCATATATGGCTTCAGAAACTAGAAATATAGTGCACATTGACTACTTTCATGATGCTTTTTGTCTGTTTTGGAGCTTGACAGCTTCTGGTCACCATTTACTCTCACTGTATGGAAGAGAGCAGATTAATGTCTCTTTTTGTGTGCAATTGAGGAATGAAAGTCATACAGTTTTGGAACAACATGAGGGTGAGTATATGAGAAAAGAATTTTCATTTCAGAGTGAACTATCCCTTTAATTGCCAAAATACCCATCACATAAGTTGTGAAGACAATGGAAATGAATGGAAAAAGGTCTGATCTACAGCACCATCTCCCTGAGCACAAGGAGAACAGTGCCAAACCACAGGCTCCAAATGTGAATACTATAGAGCTTTGGGCTAAAGCTAGGAATGCACAGTATGAATATTCAGGTTCATTTATATTTCCATTATACGTCCATATCAGCAGGCATCAATTTCCATCCAAAAAAGTTGCATTTTCCTTTCCTTACAGAAATATGCATAAACATCAATATATTATGGACTTAAAAAATAAACCCGAGCAGCTTTGCGAATTCATATTTAAGGCATTCTGTGGACAGCCCGAAGCGTGTCTGCTCCAACATAACGTGGCGAAGTATCACACAAGTCTTAAATATCAGACATTAGAGTGATATCCACATGACACAAACATCTGTGTGCATTCCAAGCTGAAACATAAAAAAGAAAAAGCACTGATCACACAAACCAGCCTCAGTGGGAGGTTTACTGACGTTCAGCGCAACCGTGATAAATTGTCAAAAAGTGTCTTAACAGTACAAATATTCACTCTACTCTGGGGGCCTTATTCCCTATATTTCCAGTCTCGACCTCCAGAAGAATCTAGATAGAGATTTTTAAGGACAAAAACACCAGAACCCCACGCATGTTAATGAAAGAGCCATAAAAAAGAATGCAGACCGGTTGTTCTTCTCCTCCGGCGCCCCTTTTTGGTGGAGGGGACGTGTGGATTTTGGGTTAGTCTTTGACTCTTTTGACAAGGTCCTAGCAAGGTTTGGTCTTTTTGCAGTCTGCCAGATTATCCAGCGCACCTGGATTTTCCTGTTTTTCCTTTTTTCACACTTTTCAATAAAGTAGAAAAGGTCCACAGATAGAATACAGGAAAGGGCGGGGATGAATTACCAATTCATCATGGAGTTTCTGTTCAAGGTCATGAAGAAAACTTGGCTGCTGCCTCCTGATCTGACTGAGGCAAAGAACACCTGCAAAAAAGAAAAGAGTCCACATGGAGGAATGGACGTTATTATATTGCCTATTATACACATTCAGAGGATCAAACTATTACAATCTAGTGCCTTAGGTGACTGACAACATTCAGTTTCCATTCAGGCTTACTTTCACGTATTTTATTTTTTACTTAGTTGCCAAGGCAATATTTCTCATTTTCATTATTTTAACTTGATGTACTCTAATAAAATGAGAAAAAAAAGAATAAAAATGACAAAAAAATAGAATATCAATGATAGTATAACAGCTAAAATTTTTCATGTCATGGTAGTATAAAAATCAAGAAAAACTTAGCACTTAACTTAAATTTTATTATTTATGATTTTAAATGTTGATTACATGATTACATTATGCGAATGCACATATCTAGATTTTTAAATATACAATATTATATAAATAATTTTTTTTAGAACTGTTTAAGTATTACTGTTAATTGTACTAAAAATGAGAAAAAGTTAAATTAATGAAATAATGAATAAATTATAAATTAATAAACCAAGACAAACAAAATGAGCGTCATGTCACTGACTCATAAAGACTCACATAATTTAAAGGTGAAGTTTTTAAATTTTAAATATAGTTAATTGTACCCCAAAAAAACAGTAATGAAATTAATTAAACAAATTATAAAAAAAAATTTAAATGAGCATCAAGTCATTGACCCATATAAAGACTAGCATAATTTAAAGATGAAGTGTTGAATTTTTAAATATTATTAATTGTACCAAAAAATTTGATAAAAAAATAATATTAAGTTCATGCATTATCGTGGGACCGTACTTTATCGTTTCTTTCCGAAAGGAACTTCAGTCGCTGTGCTCGCTTGTGCATGAAAACTCCGTCGAGGTGTCCCGTTTCCACGGAGCGGATCTCAATGGCTTTCTCTCCCCAGCCCATGATCTGGCTGGAGTGGATGTAGGCTGCAGAAGGGGAGGGGGAAGCATGTAGATAGAAAAGACAAAAGAAACATGTGACAGGGGGGCGCTGACACCAAATGCAGTATATCATCAGAACACCCCGTTCCTCAACGACTTCTGACGTCCAACAGCAACTCCAAACTAGCCCAGATCCAATGAAAACAAGCCTGCCAAAGCCACCCCACATCAGGAGGTCATTATTGCAGCAGTTTCTGAGCATCACAAATTCAAATCATGATTGAAGTACCAGTGGTTATGGTTATTATTAGTCTTTCATTTTCAAATGATCCTTTTGCCATGTTCTTTGGATCCTCATGAGCTAACATAAACTTTCTCCGTGGACTTTCTGTGGCTGATATAGAGCCCTTTATAGAGATAATAATGATCTGGTTGTTTTGACTTTCTTTTTCTGCTGATATCTTGAAAATGCATGAGTTATGAATTTGACTTTGTTATGAGTGCAGAATCACTGAAGAGTTGAACCAAATTTGGCTGAAACATTAATTTGTTCAGAAGTGAGGGTGTGGGCGGCTGCTGGTCTACATCTGAACCCAAAGACATCTAAATTATAACATTAACATTCTTCACGGATGAGAGATGAAAACACATATACAATCAAACATTAAAGCTGGAAATTAATTTTAGAGACACATGGCACAATAAATGATGCATGATTGTAGTAAAGCAAGAGTTGAAAGACACTAAAATTTACATCTGAAATGACAACAATAATTACACTGAAACTGATGATGGTCTCTTTGTCCTAGTTAAATGTAAAAAAAAAAATTAAAAAAAATAAAATATGTTGGATAGTAGGGTAAATCTAATGAAAACAAGTCACATTTCACTCCCGAATCTAGAAAAAACATTGGAAATTATATTTTGCATTAAAAAAAACAAGCATATTTTAAGACCAAGATTTTTTGCATTGTGAATTTTTTTTTGATGATTAAACACATCTGTCCATTTGCATATGGACATGACAATGCAAAAAAATCTCAAGGATCCTAAAAACGGAATACTTTTCTTCAATCAGAATCAATTTAAACAAATTGAATAGAAAAAAAATAGTTTTACCGTAAGTAAATCCCAAGAATACGGTCACATTCCACCCCAAAATCAAGAGCAAAAAATAATTATGTTTTGCATGAAAAAACTAAGCATATTTTAGGACTTTTAGAGATTTTTCTTTTGCATTGTGAATCTTTTATAAATGACAGTTAAATGCATTTTCTATTTGCATATTCAAATGAGAATAGCAAAACACTGTAATGTCTTAAAACAGCCTCTAATAATTTTCTTAAAGCAGTCAATTTAAAAACATTGACTAGAAATATTTAGTTTTGTATAAATCTCAAGAAACAGATCACATTTTCTTTTAATTAAACACATTTTACTATTTGCATATATAAATGAAAATAGCAAAACATGGTCCTAAAATGGGCTTAAAATGTTCTTTATTCTGAAGTTAAGGTGGAATATGACCCAGACATGTTTTGTGAGATTCACCCAAGTATGACATGAAACAAAATAGGATCCAAGGTCAAATCTTGGCCATTTCTTGGGCTTTTGCTCAGAAAGGAAATCAGTTAAAGGTTATTAATAACAAAGACTTGTACTGGGTTAACCGGGTAAACAAAACAGTACACAAGATGTGCTAGACATACAGACAAACATTTCACTCTCTGTCAGGGTGTAGTCTGGGTGGGCCGGGGTGGGGTGCAGTGGGGCAGCACAGGGCAGATTACATGGGCAGAAAAGCACTAAATCGTCTAGTTAAATGAGAGACAGAGAAGAGTTAGTGAGTGGACAAAGACATGCGTGTTTGTGTGAGAGGACCGATTCAGATTCAGAGGGGTGTCGGGGACGTGTCAGGTGCTCTCGCACAGACCGGCATCAGGGCTCTAGAAGGAGAACAGGAGCGTTTTGTGTGAAATAAACAACCAAAACCTACCAACAGAGGTGGGCATCTCTCCCCACTGGAGCACCACGTCTTTAGTGATTCTGCCGTATGTGTTCACATAGACTCCCTCATCTTCATAACACAGAAGCATCTCCATGCCGTCAGTCTTGGGAAGCACCACAATGGCGTGAGGGGTAACACTGCCCTGAATCTGGGAAGGGAGGGGTGGGCGCAGATGAGCCTTGGGGTGACAAAAACGAGCCGTAGTGCAAAACATTCCCCACTAGGTGACGCTCTCCCCCCTCCCCCGGGCGGCCCTGTCAGTCATGTCTCGTGCTGTGGGCGGCCAGAGCTTCTCCCTTTGAGAAACTGCTGCAACAATCGAGACTCCTGCCCTCCGCTTGACCACTCGATGCCTGAGCCCAAAAGCGCCCTGCTAACGGGCTACCATGGGGTATTGGAATGGTTTGGCTGCTTTGGTTCGTGTACGTGTTTGGTTTGTCAAAGGTCGGAGATCGGGGACATGTTTTCTTCTTAAATTAGAGATACTTTTCTATCACACTTGATAATGTTAGAGCAATAATGTCAGTTACATGCAGTGTAATGAAATCTGTTTTAGTCAACTTCAAAACCATTCATCTGCACACAGAACATTCATACGAAACTGGCTTCTAAACGGTGTAATCAGGGTCCAAAATTAACTTTGTTTTTTTTTTTATTAATTTAAGACCATGAAACTGCATTTTGAATTGTTTTCATTACTAATAAATATTCATTATTATTAATTAAATGTATTTATTCTTATTTATATTTAAAATAAATATTGCATAAAGAAAAACAGCTAAATCTTCTGACATTGTGGCAGCATCATATACAAAAGCACATCATGTTTGAGATTTCCTACACTACAGTTTAAAAGTATGGAATAATTAAGATTTTTTTAAATCTTTTTTTTTTTTAAGTAGTCAGCAAATTCAGTAAAAACAGTAATATTGTGATTTCCTGAAGTAATTGTTGCTAAAAGTTCAGCTTTTAGCAGTTAATTACATTTTAATAAATATATATTAAAATAGAAATCCAAATTGTAATAATATTTCACAATAGTTCTGTTTTTACTTCTTTTTTAATCAAATAAATGCTGCCTTAGTGAGCATAAGAGACATTTCAAAAACAATAAATTTTCTTTAATTATTCCAAAATTTTGACCGGTAATGCATATTTTAGACATATATTTTACTTCATATGTTTTTCTGGATAAATACACCAAATTGATACCTTCAAAGTACTTTAAGAAGCTAATAAAAAGTTAATAAGATACATTTATTACAATAAAATATGCTTAGAAACGTATGATTTTTCATTGTGGAAAATGTTAACACACAATTGTTTTGAATATACTGTATATGTGCGTATGTTTAATTTAATAAATAACTAATTAACTACACACACACACACATACAGTCCTTAAAAAGTTACCACCCAACTGGGAAGCATTTTATTTTTCTCATCAAAACCAGTTTTAGTGTTAAATTTGGACCCTGTCTGTAATTAAAAGGCACATATGTGATACAGACATCAACACTACAGTGCATCCCAGTGTCCCGGGAGAGGAGTCGTCCTATTTAAAGTCCCTTAGGATCAGGGTAAGGAGGAGAGAGCTGCCTCCGCTCGGCCTGTCATCACTTACGTGGGACGGAATGTAGATATCGTACGGATTCCCAGAGTCGACATCTATCACATGAAAACCAACGCTGGAGCCGTAGATCACCTTTAACCTCTGACCCTCCTCCACTGTCAGGTCCACGAGCAAAGGCTTGTGCTGAAGATCTGTGAAAGACTTTGGAGAGACAGAAGAAGAGACACTGAAAGCATGATATATTCCCAAAGAAATATGCTCTGTGCAGGTGTTCTCTGACACAATCACTGCACTAGTCACAAGTACCAAAATAGCTACTTAATTTGCACATTTTGTGCTCTGCCCTGCCGAGTTAGGGTCTAAAGCCTATTTTCTCATGAAGTAATGCGGTTTATTTAAAATGAACACACAAATGCTATTTTTTAAAGGGGGTGAAGTGGGTATCCCAGGACCGAACATCTGTCTCACCTTGAAAGCCATGAATTTGTGGTAGGGTTTGGGAGCCCAGGCATAAATCTCCACTGAATTCTTCAATGCAATCACCAAGAACTTAATCCTCTCATATTTGACTGTTAAATAACAAATACAGGTAAAAATATTATTAGTATTCAAGAAACCATATTCTCTCTTTCTCTGTATCTCTCTCGAAATAGATATAGATATGTCATATATAAGTAAAATAGAAAAAAATAAGTGAAATAATAAAAATAGATAGATATATGATTATACATCTCATTTATTTGATATTCAACTATGTTTAAAATTTTTGTACTTTATTAATAAGTAAATAAAAACCTATTAGTCACTATATATTTTTATATTTTTTCTGTAGTTAATTAAGCATTAAAACAATTATTTGCCCAAATAGACCAAAGGACATACCGACTTTATAATGGACACAACCCTCCAGGTCACCAACAGTAATCCACCCTTGTTTTTTTTCTACTTCAGGGTCATTGTGAAGTATCCTGTTTCTAAGCCATGACAGATAGTAGACCCTCAGTTTATTCTTTTTGCCTGCGTAAAAGAAGACGATGCATGCACCACTCGTTACAAACAGATAATACACAGATCTAACAAAACTAACATAAAACAGATCTTTGTACAGACAACTAGAGAGCTGATGATGATCTCACCTGATATGGTGACCAGGACATTGAGTCCCTCCAGAACTTCCATCTGCTGAAAGCGCCTGCGGTTGATCAGATTGTAGACTTTGCCCTGACCACTGCGATCTAGCAACATGAGTCCATTTTCTGTTCCCACCAACAGATTCACTCCTACAGCAAACAAACAATGTAAAAATAATGTGTAGATTATAATATGGATCTGAAGTGATATGAAGGCATTTATGCTACTTTCATTAAGGAATATTCTAATAGCTGTTGAGTACAAAGTCAGAAAAAAGTCTGTAAACCAGCTTGAGTTTAGATTCACCCCATAGTGCCGCACACAGGATCTCAGAGTTGAAGCGCTTCTTGTACTTGCGGATTTCCGGTGTGTCGCTGTGTGGCCGGATATTGGTGGGATTGACATTCACAATAGATATTTTCCTAGCCTCATTTAGTCGAGCTTGATCCTGTTCCTGCCGTAGGAGTTCATCTGTAAAATGAGCTGCATGACCAAACAAATGTCAAAATCATTATTTTCCAGCACCGGCTCTATTTCAATGGACAAGGGGGATAAGAGGTAAATTAGCCACCTGAGGCAAGGTTGTCCTCGTCGTCCTCTGTGGGGGAGGTCTGATACACCCGTGGGTCCACAAAAGGAGTGAAGGAGGCTTTGGATCCGCTCCCCATCCCAAACTGCCAATGTGGAGAATCAGGATGTGAGAAACAAGGATCTACATACCATACAAAAGGCCTTTTCTAATGATATACGGACACACACACACACACACACACACATACATACATACATATATACACAATATATATATATATATATATATATATATATATATGTATATATATATACACACACACACACACACACACACAAATGAATTTGTTCAGTGAGGCAAATTCCTTTATTTTTGTTGTGGGTTGGTGAGGTTTGTTTTTTTATTTTAAAGATGAATATCAGACAAGAGATTTACATGCCAGCTTTTATTTCCAGGTATTTACATCTGGATCTGGCAAACAACTTAGAAGATATCACCTTTTGTATGAACCCACCCATTTTTCATGTGAGCAAAAGTATTGGAACAGATAGAATTAACATTGATTCAAATGAATAAGGCTTAATATTTAGTTGCAAATCCTTTGCTTTCAATAACTGCATCAAGCCTGGGACCCATTGACATCACCAAACTTTTGCATTCTTCTTTTGTGATGCTTGTCCAGGCTTTCAGCGCACCTTCTTTCAGTTGTTGTTTGTTTTGGGGGGGTTACCCCCTTCAGTCTCCTCTTTAGCAGGTAAAAGGCATGCTCTATAGGGTTTAAGTCTGGAAATTGACTTGGTCAATCTAAAACCTTCCACTTCTTGCCCCTGATGAACTCCTTTGTTGTTTTGGCAGTGTGTTTTAGGTCATTATCTTGCTGCATAACGAAGGATCTCCCAATAAGTTTGGTTGCATCTTTCTTTAAATTGGCAGACAAAATGTTTCTGTAGACTTCTGAGTTCATTTTACTGCTGCCATCATGTGTTACATCATCAATGAAGATTACTGAGCCTGTCCCAGAAGAAGCCATGCAAGCCCAAGCCATGACATTACCTCCACTGTGTTTCACAGATGAGCTTGTATGTTTGGGATCATGAGCAGAGCAGACTTTAGCCTTTCCATCAATTTGGTAAAGGTTAATCTTTGTCTTCAGTCCAAACTTTGTCCCAGAATTTTTGAGGCGCATCTCTGTACTTTTTGGCAAATTCCAGCCTGGCCTTCCTATCCTTCTTGCTAATGAGTGGCTTGCATCTTCTGGTGTAGCCTCTGTACTTGTGATCATGAAGTCTTCTGTGAACAGTAGATTGTGATACCTTCACCCCTGTTCTCTGGAGGTTGTTGCTGATCTCACTTACAGTTGTTTTAGAGTCTTTCCTGACAGCTCTCACAATATTTCTGTCATCAACTGCAGTTGTTTTCCTTGGTCTACCTGTTCGATGTCTGTTACTTAGTACACCAATGGCTGCTTTCTTCTTCAGGACATTCCAAATGGTTGAAATGGCTATGGCCAATGTGTGTGCAATGGCTCGGATTGATTTTCCTTCTTCTGTCAGCTTTACAATTGCTTGTTTTTCACCCATAGACAGCTCTCTGGTTTTCATGTTGGTTACACCTCTTAACTATATAACTTGCAGTCAACAGCAAAAATCAAGGAATTGGCCTCACTGTCCCAATACTTTTGGAGGGGAGTATCAAAAGTTCAAAAGTTGGGGGCCATAAAATTAATTTTTTGAAAGAACACATTTAATTGATTAAAAGTTACTGTAAATACATTCACAAAGTTGCAAAAGCAGTTCTCTTATCCTTTCAAAGAATCCTGAAAAAAGCAAACCTGTTTCCACATAAATAAAAAACATTAATAATAATAATGAGAAATGTTTCTTGAGCACCAACTGATCATATTAGAATGATTTCTATCACAGGAATAAATTGCATTTTAAAATATTAACATCGAGAATAGTTAT
Source organism: Cyprinus carpio (assembly GCF_018340385.1). NCBI lineage: Eukaryota > Metazoa > Chordata > Actinopteri > Cypriniformes > Cyprinidae > Cyprinus > Cyprinus carpio. The sequence continues at coordinate 17,891,791 of NC_056595.1, forward strand.
TTAAAATTGTAGTATTTCACATTATTATTGATTTTTATCAAATAAATGCAGCCTTGGTGAGCATAAGATTTTTTTTTTAAATTACAGACCTTTTAAATGGACACATTACCCAATTTGATTTAATTAATTCATCTTGTTAAAATGATGTTTTTAAAATTTTACAAAAAAAGAAAGAAAAATACTGATTATTAATATTATTATTATTATTTGCAGTCAGAGCACAAAATCAGGGCACTTACAAGAAGGTAAAATGGGGCAAAGGGAAGAAAGCATATTATTGACTGGCTGCTGTCCTACATGTTTGAATGTAAAAGAATAAATAAATAAAAATAAGCTTAAAATGACAGTAAATGAAACAAAGCAAATAAATAAGAACTAAATAGAAAAAATGTAAAACCAAGAAAAGCAATGTGAGTTATGAAGAGATCTGGGCTTCTGTGAATCTACAGCCAGATAAAAAGGTGCATTTGAATCGAATAGGGATGGATTAGAAGTGCTGGGTTAGAAATTTGAGGGTTGGAGTGCAGAGTGGCTCTAACAGGCTTGTCCATCACCTACTTCAGCCACAGAGTCCAGGTCCAGCCCACTAGAAAGCCTCCCAGGGCCCTCGCCAGACGAGTGGCTTTGCTGCACTAGATCAGGCAGATTGGAGTTACCGGGGAAACCATTGCTCTCGGCTTGACCGAGCTTTCTTTCCCCAAACGTCTGCAGAGAGGAACAGAAAGAGGAGTAGGGCTACACTACTGCAGACCCCTTGCGCGGCTAAGCCATCTTACAGAGATATTTGGGAAACACACAGGGCGTGCCTCTGTCAGCAAGTGTGCAGCGAGCTTGATCAGAGATTTTGTTGGAGAATTCAGAAGCAAAAGAGGTGAAAGAAACAACAAAATATAACCCAATAAAATAAGGCTTAACCAAGGCAAAAATAAACATGAGTTGGTAAACTTAAAGAGAAATAAAACTGTGACACTAGAGGAATGAGTGTAGGAGTTTTTGCTAACCGGGAAAGGAATCTGTCTAGTTAGGTGCACCTACCTCCCGCATCATCAGGGTGCTGTCTTGTGAATTTTTGCCAAATGAATCACTGGCATGAGAATCCTCCTGGTTGACCAGTGAGTCAGTGCCACCCTGGCCAGCAGGAGGCCTGTTGGGAGAATAGGGCAAACAAATACAAATAAAAAATTCTAGAAATGATGAAGCTTTCTGTAAGACATTTTAAAGACCAACACAATTTTACTTTTCTGTGTTGAAATTATTTAGCTGACAATGCAGGCTATTTCGAATACTAACATACTATATAAACGATTTTTGGAATATACAGTACACAGTGTACAGTACACAAATCTTCTGCATGCATAGAAACCAATTTTACCTGATATATTTACCTTATACATAATACCATCTATACGCTATAATGGTCCGTGTATGTTCCGTTCATTCTTTTTTTGCTTTTATAATTTAAACCAGAAACATGAGAAAACGGTACCTTTTTCGTATTTTAAAAAAAAATGAAAACACAAGAATTCCGTGCAACAGAATAATAGTCCTCCACTGCATTTCGTATTTTAAAAAAAAATGAAAACACAAGAATTCCGTGCAACAGAATAATAGTGATTAGCTGAAGGCTTGACAAACAAATGAATGCAGATTTTTCTGACTTATTTTTTTTCTTTTGTTTTTGATATTTTTTATTTTCTTTCTTACATGAAATTATTTTTAAAATAATACGTATGTTTAAAATTATGATTTCCTTATTTATTACTACAATTACAACTGGATGCCACTTGCTGATATTCAATATTAAACCTTATATGGTAATGTGCCAACATTAACATATATATAAAAAAGTTTATTGTTACATGTTTCACATACTACTTTATAAATACAGCAGGCAGTATAGTATTTATAATAAGCAGTAAGTATTCAAATACAAAATAATTATTAAAAGATTAAAAACAAAAATGAGAAATGTTGCTTGATCTAAATAAGTTAAAGTACTAAACTTACTAAAACTAAAATATGTATGAAAAAAAAACAAACATTATGTTAATTTTGGAGTTTTTTGGTTTTATTAAAATAAACTGAAAATATGAAAAAATTCAATTCAAAACATTAATAAATGGTCTAATAGTATTATAGAAGCAATAAAATAACACTATCTGGCAGACTAAAAGCCACAAAAATCAAGATTTTTCATTTGTGAAAACACTCACATAATACGTGGAATATCACTAACTGGCACGGTTCCATCATGAGCCCCGCCTTCTCCATCCTCGTCCTCACTGCTGTCTGATTCCTCACTGGATGAGGAATAATCCGTCACTTTCCTGGGAGGCCGGTTGGTTTCCTCATTGGTTCGCAGCTCACGGAGTTCTTTGGCCAAAGCAGTGAGGTCTTCAGGGCAGGGAATGACGGGTCAGGTCAGAAGAGACAGAAAGATACAAAGAAGATGTGTAAGATTTCTTTCATGCCTTGATCTGCTTGATTTGGTCTCCAGTGAACAATGAATTCAGTAAAATGTGAACAGCATTTCATGTTTTAAGCCTGCAAAGAGCATACACTACAGTGAGTTATCTGTTAGTAGAAATCATGACAATAAACTTCGTTTTGCACATTTAGGTCATGTAAATGGCACCGAAAAGATTTCCAGAAACAAACAAATAAGCAAAACATCACAGATAAGCAAATTAACTACAATATTTGATAAAGCTTTACAAATCAACTCTGAAAGTGGGATAAAAACATCCACCATCATTTCAAAGAATGATGCACAACTGTATAAACCATCACGTGCACGAGTCAGAGAAATAATAGACCAGAACATTGAATAACTGAAGCAGAACTATGGTTCGTTCCTGAGGCCTGTGCCCTGCATGCGGAAGGTTAGTAGGAATCAGCAGTTCCTTCTCTGGTTCTGTCTTACCAGCTCCTCCTGTTGACAGGCCACCCGGCAGCCAGATAGAAAGAAAACGCCATTGAGAAACCAGAAGTCAACTCTTGTGCTATGGAAACGAGATTGAAATAAGAGACCATAAGTCAACTGTTGTTCTATTTTATTTATATTCTGATGCTTGAATGAGATGCGAATTTCCATTTTTGACTAAATGTTTTTGACTTAAATATAACCCATGGGAAAAAATTCTCATGCAAACTGCATTTTGGACAGAATGTGACCAAATGTTCGCTAATAATTACGTATGAAAAGGTTTTTACAATTTTCTTCGAACACAGTATTTAGATTTTGACTATCTGATAGAAATGATCTGAACGTAACAATTTACGAAAGAATAGTTTTACGAAATTATTTAAACAAGCTAATTCTGCTCATTTTAGGTTAATGCAACATTTAGAAAAAATGCACACCAATGCGAATGGCTTATTCGCTCACATGACTATATTGCGACAATTTACGCAAAAAATACTCTACGAATGATTAACACAGAATTTCGTAGTGCTTTACAACTCACATTGACTTTTTGCATCAATTTATGTAATAATTGCTTTGCAAAAGATTTTTGAAGTACCTTGTTTTGATTTGAAATTAATGCGACGATTCACGCAGGAACGATTTAAACAATTTCCACAAATTTGTTTAACTCGTCTGCTTGTATGGAATATGACAATCTATTTACAAATGACAATTACAAACCAATTTACACAAAAAGTTTCTGGCTAAGAATGATAACCATTGAATGCTCTGTACTTCTATCCCTCACTGCCTTGTTATTTTGTTCACGTCAAATAAAATAAAAAGTCTGCTGATGAAATCAATTAAAGTCAATATTCCTAAAGAGTTAAAGAATTAAATAACCTTAAAAAAAGCTAAATAATTGCAGGGCCCTTCTTTGACCCCTAAACATTAGTTCTAAACAAAATCCCTTTTCCATGGCCTAAGACAGATGTTGGCTAGGTAACAGCGAAAACTCTGAAACGATGACACTGTGAACGATTGTGACAAATTGGTGCGATGGAGAAATGTGCAGCTAATGATGGTGACTGACACGGGGTCTGAAGCTGTGAAAGAGAGCGACAGACAGAAAGATTGGAGGGGAGTTAAGGAATGAGAGATGGCGTGAAATATTGATGAGAGAACGATTGAAGACGAGAGGGCGTGTGACAGAAATAGATGAGACATACAGCGAGTGGTTAAATCTGAGGAGCACGAACATGGGCAAAGAGAGATGAAGTGAGTAGATGCCACTAACCTCAGCTACGGCTTTCTTATAACTCTGGAGAAAGAGAATTGACAATAGAGAACCACGCGTGGAGGAACATTTGAGCGGATTAGACAAAATGTTAAATGAGAAAATGGTTAGTAACACAAAGCGACACACAAACTTTTAAACTTCGAGCCAAGTGAGAATATCTACACATCTAAGCTTGCTAAAGGTTATGGAAAGGTTATGTGTAGGTTAGCTCAAATGGGACTTGATTTAACTGGTGATATATTAAAGACCCCATAAAATCCCTGCATTGACGTACTGTACTTCCTGTTGAAACAGGAAGTTTGGGTGAGGGATATTGAAGGACTTGTACTTTTTATAAAACACATCTCACATATAGGTGATTTAAAAGCTAAAAGATATTAACTTAAACTATTTTTGATTTAATGGGGTATTTAATTGATGGTTAAGACACCATGTTTGGAAAGAACATCAACAACTTTGCAGATCTTAAAAAGAAGTTAGTTTAAGAAGTCTTCAAAAGAAGTTAGTTTAGGGTTAGATGTTTTCATTTTAAGCTTATCCTGGTCTGGGAAACCAGCCCTGTGAGAGCTGAAACATTTATACAGTCATACTGTGATCTCAGTGGATTCTGGGAAATGTGTTCTCACCGCTGGTCGGCTAGGTCTGGTCACCTCCCTGTTCTCCTCCTGGGTTTTTGGTTTGGATTCTTGGGACACTGCTGGGGATCCCTCAGGATTACTGGAGCCTGTGGAGACAATCGAACGTCAAGACTCGGTGTGCGGAGCTCTAGTGCGGGTTCTCAGACTGAGAGAATATTCCAGAGGGTCTCTCACCTCCCACCCTATTTCTCTCGCTGGAGCCTCCCTGAGAGCTGGGCGTGCTAGAACAGGAAGAACTCCCACTGCTGGCTATCTGGAGAGCTGACTCCATGGGAATCCGCAGGTCTGGGTTACTGTGCCAACGGTAGGACACAAGGAAGGAGATTGTCATTTCTTATTCACTTACTACAAGCAACCACACAACTAGATGAAATAACAGGAAGCCACAAAAAAATTGAAAGGGATAAAAAAGTTAGGAAAATAAAATCTTATATTATATATATAAAAAGTATATTATAATTATATTATATAAAAATGTTATATATATATATATATATATAGATATATATATATATATATATATATATATATATATATATATATATATATATATATATATATGAATGCGTATATGTGTGTTTTAATTTATTTATTTATTTATTGTTGTATATTTTGTCAAGCTCTATATTATTTTATTGGGTAAAAAGGGCTGTTTGTGAGTTAAAAGAATAAAAATTATTTTAATTGTTTATATTAAAAATAAATATCTTTCACTTAAGGGGCTTTAGATCTTTATCTATACATGTGTAAAATTAGTTTCAAATAAAGACATAATTTAATAAAAAGTGGAAAATACCTGGCTCGGATCAGATGTGCTCCGGTTCTTGGTCCCAGTCCACCCGGTCCATTCCCTGGAGAATTTTTTCTCACCAGCGCAGGGGATATAGAAGTGGTCCTTTGAGGCACCTGAACCATGGTAACAGATGTGAAAATGTTACTTTATGTAGATTAGAAAATTGCTGCATAAGAAAAACAGCTTTTTTTAAAAAAAAAAATATATATAGGCATTGTTTTTATAACCTGTATCATCACATTTAGTAATGTATTACACATTTACGAATGAATTGCACTCTATAGCAATGGATCTCAAGCAGTTTTGGTTCAATAAAAAGATTTAACCTTTGACATCAAATTGTGATCCAATACAGTACTAAAATTGTTAATCGTACAATAGTACATAAATAATCATTAAGATAAATAAAACACTTGATATTAAACTGTGCTAATAATTATTTAAATGAGATGAATGATTATGACAGAAAATAATAAATAAATAATAAAATTATAAATAATGGCACTTTTTGTTTCAAGTGAACCCTTATTTAATGTAGTATGAATAATATTTTCTTATACTTTGTATAGTTATATTTAGAGGTTTAAGAATGAGTTTGGCTAGGCTAGGCTCGACAAAGTGACAAATCAATGTGTGGCAAAAATTTTTAGAGTTTGATTGGATGCACAGCCTTTGACAAAAGATATAGAAAGTGTTTCTCCTCCCTTTTTAAAATTGTCAAGTCTATTATTTAGTGGTCTTCTTAACTATGTTTGATTATATGGTCAGTTACATATCATGGTTATAATTCAGAAATGATATTTCACTGCTTTCTGTGACCCAATCAGAAAAGACCAGTTGAGAACCAGGACTCCAAATGAATTACTATTAATGTCACTGGAATACAGGGACAACACATTTTATCCCAGATCATCACCTTCGGAGGGACATCATTTTCCTGTCTCAGCCAAGAGCTGTGGTCAAACTTGTCGTCTCGGCTGGTGATGCGAGGTGGTGGGGCCGGGGTTTCTGACGTGGGGTCAGAGTTCTGCCGAGGCATCGGAGGTCGGTGAGGTGACAGACCCTCTTGGAAGGCTGAGACGCCCTGAGAGGACTGATCATGCAGCGACTGGGATCCTGTCATGGAAGGGCCATGGGACTTCACAGAAACCAGGTGCGCCATCTGAAAGGAGAACTCTGAGGTCAGTGTATTTCACAACATATCTGTCTCACTAAAGACAGATCAGGAGGTCAGGAAGTGAATTACGTGTGTATCTGGCGGTGGGTGGGTGGGGTGCGTGCGTGCTTTATGTATGCATTGATTGATGAATGTGTGTGGGCGGGGAGGCAGGGAGGGATCAGAAATACGATTGGCCACTTTGTTCTGGAGAGCCGGAGAGCTCTGGCGGTTCAGCTTGGAGCGTTCCTCAACCTGACAGACAGAGAGGATGTTAGTGTCCATGCAACTCTTCACAACCAATCGGTTTCCTCTTTGCTTGAGAGACAGAATGGACTGCGAAACATGTAAAGTGGCTGACAAGTGACACTATAGGACAGGGGTCACCAAACTCTGTCCTGGAGGGCCGAATTAAGAAGACAGCCTCATTACGAGACATTTGAGATATTTTTAGACCTGTTCCCTTAGCTTGACTGAAGATAATTTTTATTCACTTCTGCAGGCCCAATCAAATGACTCAATAAGCAAAGATGAAACATACAACCAAACTCAGCTGTACAGAAAAAGAAATATCACCAGGTTAAAGACAGAAAGGAAACGTTAAGTCGATTACATCCAGTATGTTAAAGGAGATGCTGTGAATTTTCAAATTCAAACTACAAGCCTCAAAACTGACATGCACCATTCACAAGCATTTTCAGACAAGAAAAGAATCACTTATGGCCATCCTAAAAGTCGGGTGACCAATGGGACAGAAAGACTCATTAGTGAGAAAACCATGTTTATTTTTTCTCTAAGAATGGAGGGATGTTTGGATCTGAAATGACACACTATCTTCAGAGCACCATCTGTGCCTACAACTAACACACAACCCCTTATCAACAACCCTTTTATCAATGCAATAAAAACTTAGAAAATTAGTAGCTTTGACATTATAATAATAGTATCAAAAATATCTTGGTCTTCAAATATTCATTTTGATAATGGGGGCCTTGGAGTCAAAAAGGTTAAGAATCACTGGTCTAAAGCTTTTGTGGCCCAACACATCCAAACCTCTCTCATTTTTGCCCCACAATCCCATGCTCCTCTGTCATCAGCTTTCTGTAATGAGGAGCGGTAGGTGAGATCAAAGAGAAAATGACAGAAAATTAGAACAAGACAACAGCAAGAGTGGAAGCTGTCAGAAGAAAATCCACCAAACCAACTGGGAGACAGAACCTGAGGAATATTTTCACCCAGAGAACCAGAGGAAAAGAGAAACCAGGCATTCCAAAAGAGATCATCCAAATGCCCCGATAGAAATTTGGAAAAAAGGTATTTTTCCGCATTAATTCTTTGAATATGTTCCATGACCAGATTGGTAGGTGTCTAGGTCATGGCGAAAAAGGAGACATGAATAAATCATGCTAGCGGAGGCAGACCTTTAAGACATTTAAGTCTCTCTCAGTATCAGCCCCTTTGCTGGAGTGTCCGGGACTACGGCCCCGGGACTCTTGCTCAAGATGCTGCTGGACCATCCTGGCCAGCTGGGATGGATCTGGCTCGCAAGACACACGGACTCTAGGAACGTTTGGCCCACTGATTATCCTGAGCTGAGGCTCTGCCAGCTCCATCTCTCTCGGGTGCGAGGCTGCTGGGTAGGAGGGGGGCCTCGTGGGCTGATTAGAGGAGCTCTTGTCAAGAGGCAGGAGTTGGCCAACACGTTTTTCTCCAGGACTGTTAAAAGAATGGTGCTTCTTGGGAGGGATTCGAGGAGAGTTACTCTGAGCTCTCTCCATCACCTGTGTTCAGATAAGCACAATAAAACCATTCAGATTATGACCCACAAAACTGAAGACGCAGGGGGAGGCCGCTTCAGAGCGTGATAATCAAACATCATCCAGTGGATTCTGAAACTAACCCAAAAGTTATTTACAGGAAGTGAGATTCATCATGTGGGCACCAAACCTGAAGAATTTGATAAAATAGAGCCATTAGCTAGGGCATATTGACATATAATGTCTACAATCAGTGACTGGAGAATCTTGACAATGAGCACTAGGCCTGGGTATCAAATACAGATTCCTGATTCAATTTGATTCTGATTCATAAGCTCTTGATTCAGTGCTAATTTTGATAAGGTTCTAAGTCATCTGGATTTATTTCAATTATAATGTTCATTTTGCTTTCATATAAAAGGCATTGTCTCTTTACTAATGCTGTAAATTATACAGGGTGATGTTTCAGATTCAGACTGGTACAGTAGCTCACCTTTCAGAATGATTCATTAAAAGAACCAATTTGACATGTCATTTGTCTCATGAATCAGGCCGTACTAATATGGTGTATATTTTGTGACTCACTAAAAAGAACCATATCACTTGTTAACTGAATCTAGGTTTTGTTTCATTAAAAAGAACCAACACATAAGAATAATTTGTTTTGTGATTCGGGCTTTTCTAATGTGTCTTGAATAAGGTTGCAAAAAGGTGGAAAATTTCCAGTAAATTTCAGAAATATTCCAGAAATTTTGGAAACTTTCCAGATTTTTTGGAAAGTTTCTGGAAATTTACCGGAAATTTTCCAACCCTTTGCAACCCTAGACTTGAATCACTAAAGAACCAAATCACAGGAGATGCTAATTTTGTGAATCGGCCTACATTAATGCGGTGTAATTTTCTGATTAATTAAAAAGAACCCATTCATAAAAGTCTTTTATTTGGTGAATCAGCCTACACTAATGCTGTGTATGTTTTTGATTTACTAAAATAAACCGGCTCATAAAAGTCATTTGTTCATGAATTGGCCTATGTGAGGTGTGTTGTAGGTTTTTGCCTGCAGCCCTCAAAGAAAGACATTTCTTGCCATTATATCAGTAGTAAACTGTCTTTTAATTAAACTCACATTTAGGATTTTATGAATCAATACTGGAATCCTTTAAAGGAAGATAGTGATTAATCAGAAAATCAATGCTTTCACCCAACCCTAGATAGTACTAATCATATAAGAGTCCTAACCAGATCTTTCTGTACCTCTTTGGCCCAGGCCGGTTTGTCACTGGGGTTGGCGGAGTCTTTGTAGTGGTATAGCTGTTTTTTGTCTGCAGGTCGTGGCTCTTGTTGCTGTTGCTGCAGTGAGACCAGGTAGGCCCTTTCCTGCTGCAGCTGCCGCTGTAACCGCTCAGCCTGCCGCTGCTCCTCCAGCTGCTTCCGTTTGTATTCCTAGAGCAAGATTTGAGGCACATATGGAGCAGATAACCACATGAGACAAAATAATGCTAACAGGTATGGACTTTTGTATTCCTAAAAATAACTGAAGGCTATCAGAAATTTGAAAGAACTTCAAACTCGACAGCTCTATAACCTAATCTAATTGATGGCCTGATGGCCGTGGATCCTGAGTCTCATTTCCCCAAGAACTGAGCAATAACAAAACAGAGCTGCCTCAAATCCCAAACGCCCCAGATCAATTCACACAATCAATACTCTTTGTGAGTGCTCTGATCGCAGAGGGGACGGACAGATAGCATAAGCGCAGTAGATGAAAAGAAAGGAAGTGCAAGGTGAAAGTTGAAATGATAGTTTACCAGGAGAAGAGCTTGTTCTTGGAGAAGCTGCTGTTGAAGAATCTCCAGCTGCCTTTGTTCTTCTTCTAACTGGCGGCGGATATACTCCTAACCCCATAGCACAGTGCATCAGAACGAGAGTGAGAAAGAGAGAGAAGAAAAAGAGATGACAGGGCCTTCAAAGAGTTTAAAAATGAAAGAATGAAAGATTAATCAAGCAAATGTAAAGGTAAGAAACCTTGATAATAACTTGCTGCCCTGCCTAGATCCCATGTGGCCTTATATGTGATGAGCTCAGTACCCAAAGGTCACTGGTTCAAACGGTGGAATGAGCCATCCATGCACTAGGGAGTCACTTAGGACCCTGATCCTAATTTCCTGAAGCAGGGCAATTAACCCCAGACTTCTCCAGGGGAATGTCACCCCAAAGAAAAAGTATTCGAGGATGGTTTGAATTGAAACCTTTTTGTCAAAATTACAAAAAAGTGTGTTAGGTGCAGCACAAAATTAAATTCAATTCTAAAGTTTACTTTTATTGCCTTCTAAACAATAGCTGCATAATGGATGAAAATGCCATTGGATATCAGTGGGAATGACCTCTAATAATGCCTTTTGCAGTGAGTTATAATAATTTAACCCCAAACTGAACGTACATAGTGAATTACAGCATTATAGTGCAAAACAGGTTATGAAAAGATTAAACGAGATTTGGCTTCAAACAAAACAAATGAAATAGTTTACGACAGCAAATAAAACGCAATGCTTTGTGCAATTAAAAGCATTTTTATGGAATGACATTTAGGAAATAAACTATTAACAGTTAGATCAGCTTCCTTTGCAGCTGTTGCTGCTCCTGCTTCATCTCTGATTACAACCGTTTCAACATTAATTTTAAAGGGCGGAGATTTGGGGGAAGGGGGTGTCTAATTTAAATAAAATTTCAGAATAGCTAAATGGCTAACATCACTTAACTTTTGGGATAAGTGAGAACTTGTGAACCTTTACTCTCATTAATGTCTCAGTCATTCTTATTTGTCTTTGCATAGAATCTCACACACGGCCCGTGAGACGTCCTCATTCACTGCTGAACAGGGCTGCATTTGAAAGGGTGGGCGGGTGCTTTAAATATGCATACCATCCAACAGAACATTTCTCTCTGTGGAGGAAGTGAGTCATAGACTGGAGAGAAGGCTTTAAACAAGGGATCGAGGCATGTGAGAGTCTGATATGCATATCTAAGAGGACAGTTACAGCTGAGAGCAAGTGCACTGTGCATTACACATGTGATTAACAGAGAGTTTTAAAAACGAGTGCATGGATGCACGCTCTCTTCATGCACGTCAAATGTGCATATGCCCTGACATATTCCTAGCAATAATGTTTGCATTGATGTTTACATGAAGAGACTGATCAAAAAGCATTTTCACATTTTTTTCCCCACCAATATGAGTTTCTCATGGCAAATTCCTGTTCATCAACAATGATACTGTTATAACTATTTTAGTTTCAGAGGAGAAAATGCTGGTAAAAAATGCAATAAAATAAAATATCAGTTATTGAACGCTAGAATACTGAAATAACTGGTATGTCCAAAAAAAAAAAAAAAAAACGTGGCCGATCTCTAAATATATGTGCCATTTATTAACAGAAAGTACATCTTGTCTCCATCCCTGTAGTGGTGAATCAGTGGGAGTCTGTTAGCATGGAGTGTGAGTGTGTGAAGCCGCCACATCACTTCATTTCTTCTCTTCCTGTTCATATGAATTAAGTTGTCATTTCTGGCATGGTTTAGCTTCCCAATCTCTTTTTGAACAGTGAATTATGGGTTAGTTTGTAGTCATGGACCAATATACTGTATAACAGGTTGCACAATTATGTATATTTTCAGTCCTGAAATAACTCTAACCATCCCTCATTGAGGAAAAAAAAAACATAATTAGCCATGTATGATAGTGGATGTGCACTTGTGTGTACTTATGTACCTGTTCCCTCTCAGCATGCCTCCTCTCCTCCTCTCTCCGGAGCTGCTCCATCTCTTCATAACGCCTCCTCTGCTCTCTCTCCTGCTGTTTCCGGAGCTCTCTCTCCCGTCGCTGTTGCTGTGAGATTACAAACACATGTTCTCATTAACGAACATCCCATTTTTACAAATAAATCTCAATGCCGACCCCAACCACTAGCACATGCAGTTCCTTCCTATACCACTAGATGGCAGTTTAAAAGACAATGCATTTCGAGCAGGTAGCCATACTGAATGGCCTTTCCCTAGCAGGGGCTGCTGACAGGAGCTGTGCTGAAATGAGGCGGCCTGACAGTGGACCAACGGGAGATTGATGTGTTGAATGAGAGGTTGACGCCCAGCTGGACCCCCTGATTCATCCCCACAGGTTTTGTGCTCCCTCCCCTACTGAGAAAACCCTACATTACATAACTCTGGAATATCTCTACTGGCTCAGTGATCATTGTCTTTCTTTATCTCCCATTTGAAGAATTCCCAAGATGTTGGGTAACCATCCTGTGGACTGATCATAGCTCAGTGTCTCCCATCTCATGAGCCATTACACAGACAAAATAGAGTACAGGAAGTGTGTGTTTGAGTGTGACCGGAAAAATACCAAGGAAAAACAATGCTAAATGCAAACAATTAAATGCAACCAAGTATATAATCATGCATGAAAGCAGAAGAAAATGCTTCCTATTTATTTTATTGTTGATGTCAGAGGCTGTGTGAGATTTTGGCTCAAATTCATGTGTTAATTGGTAATATGTTGAATAATAATATATTTTTTGATCCATGTGTCTGCTTTTGTTGTTGTTGTTAATTTAGCATATTGTTTATGATAATATTATTACATTTAAATGTATCTTTTGATTCAGAACAACTTTGGTTCTTTGTTGGGTCATAACTGGATATTTAATCAAAAATCTGTGTCTTAAAGCAAACTCAGATGCTGGAATAAGAATCAAATCAAATCAAATCAAATCA